>NW_025880580.1:28725-37244 GCF_002878395.1 Capsicum annuum
TGCAGGGCCAAAAATACAGTAAAAAGGGAAATAGGCATACATCTAAGCGACTGGACCTTTGTGACGGACGACTTGATGGACCACCTGTCCTCTGATAGACCAACACCTTCAACCATCAAGAATTGGCAAGAAAATGCATACACTGGATAGGATCTGACGGATTTAGTGGTGGACCATCACATACCTGGTGGGCTGTCAAAACAGCCATCTGAAGTAAGACTAGTGATCCACATTCTGGTAAGTAGTGAAGGCCAATCTGGTGGACCATCACAAATTTGGTGGACCGTCCCACTTACCGTCACACCAAGATAGAAACACATCAACTTAGGTGAAGGATTACATTCAGAGTGGTGGTACGTCACATTCATGACGTACTGTCAATTTGACCATCACTTTTACCCTAACTCTGAATCGGGTTAGGTTAAATCAGTACTCTTTAAAAGTACTTCATATTTGACCCGAAGTGAGATTTTGAGAATAAATTCCATGACCTTTGACCTTTCCACTTCTTTAAGATTCAAAGAACCTGAAGAGAGTTATCCCATCTGAGGCCCCTCATCTCCTCCATTTGTGCCTTATTTAAATCAACTCAACTCTCTCATCTCTCTATCACAAACCAAAAAGTAACACAGGTGCTAGGATTTGCAAGTTAGCTTTGTCTCTAAAGCTTTTAGCATGTAGTGTAATCGAGAATCGAGGTAAGTGAAAACCCTTCTCTTCTGGTAGTCCATATTAAGTGTAAAAGAATGATTTATTGGTTTGTTCTTAGTGTACTGAGTATGAATGTATTGAGTTGAAATTCAAAGTACAAACTGGTGTGAATTTTGGGTGATATAAAGTGTAAAATGAGACCAATGTGCCTAAAATATGAGTTTAGAGCTGTGATGGTAGTTGAAAATATGACCTGATGTGCTATTGCTCGACAAAATGGTCGAACCCAAACTTTTTGGCTGAAGAAGAAGGTGTGATGGTCAAACTGATGGATCATCAACTTTTTGACGGACCACCAAGATGACCGTCAGAATACTCAATAAAATGCCTTTTTGGTGTAAGCCATGACGGTCGAAGTGTTTGACCATCAACTTTGTGATGGACCACCACGTTGACCATTAGAAGGCTCAAGATTTTATGGGCCATTGCTTAACGATTGACGGCAGAGTTGGTGGACCGTCCAACCTCTGGTGGACCGTCAGATCTACCGTCAGTCCACATTTGCAACAAGTTTGATTGTGTTTGAATTTTGAACTGATTTTTTAAATAGGTTTTCCACTGATATGGACCCTAAACTTCTACAAGCCAGAGGAGGAAGATCTCAACAAGGTAAAAATGCATCTGCACCGGCCTATAATACTAGGCGAACTGAAAGAGAAGCCATCACAATCCCCCAGTCTGAGGAGGAAAGTGAGAATAACATCAATTTTACTGATTCAAGTCCGGATGAAGCAACAGTTGCTTCAACCCAACCATTACCCGTAGAAGGTGAAGCTGAAACGGCTAATGTAGGGGATCAAATGGAAGCTACTGATGCAGAAAACAAACAGGAGGGTGATAATGTTATCAGGAGAAAAGATCCCCAGATTTGAGATGCTATCAGGTGGCAAATGGAGGGATCACACAAAGATTTCTATGATGGGTTGACACCCATGGCTCGAGGGATTCGAAGGTCATTTCTAGAAGAACATCAGATTATGACAACAAAGCTTTATGAATATCCCGAGTTAGAGCGCCGGTTCAACAAATATGGACTAGCATGGATGAGCAGGCCACCCTGAAACTACCAATCGAATTGGGTAAGAGAATTCTTTGCAAATTACCTAAGTTTGGTGAAAGCTGAATGTCCAAAGGGAATTCCAATCTCACATAGACCAAATAGGAATTCTGTCCTGGTCCGAGGGGTCACCGTTGATATCTCAGCCCGAATAATTAATAGGATGCTATTCGGGCTAGGATATGAGGCTCCACCTATGGTCCCAGATTTTGAGTATAGAATGATAAATGCTTTCGGTCAGAGACATTGGGCGGCCTCGTTATTGACTGATGATGGAAATCCTTCCTGGTTAACTAATTCCAAAGAGTGCATTGCAAAGTTCACTCTTAGCTTCAAAGCTGGTGGGCTATTGTTCGATTGAGGTTAGTGCCAACAAAAGGAGATGGGAACCTGGATCATCATA
The DNA here is from genome assembly GCF_002878395.1 of Capsicum annuum. Taxonomy (NCBI): domain Eukaryota; kingdom Viridiplantae; phylum Streptophyta; class Magnoliopsida; order Solanales; family Solanaceae; genus Capsicum; species Capsicum annuum. Next base: position 30,897 of record NW_025880580.1, read on the forward strand.
GAGAATTATTGTGTCCAGTTTGATTTCAGGGCTACCAATTGATTTTGGTCAGCTAATTGCAGACAAGATATTTGTGTGAGCACATAAAGTGACCACATTTATACCCTTCCCTTATTTGATCACTGAATTATACAAACAAGCTGAGGTGCTACTGATCTGTAGGGCTGACAATGAGGTACAAGCTACATATAAGCAGGACATTGAGAAGTCGAAAGATGAATCAAAGTTCTAAATTCGTGTGACTAAACCTCCAGCATATCAGTCTCAGTCTATACCAGTTCCCAAAGCCACAAAAATGCCCGAAGGTATGCCTTTACCCATTACCACATATGTGCCACCTGATTATGTGCCCCAGGGTACGTTTGCAGGGTCAGATTCTACATAGTTTGCTGGTGGAGCGGATTTTGCGGAATGCAGATTCAACCTGGTGAATTTTGTCAAGGTGGTGAAGAATCAAAAGCGGTTTCAGAAGCAATTAAAAAAATGGGCTGGAGATTTCAAACCTTTTGTGGATAAAATTATGGCCGACGCAGTCAGGCCATTCAAAACTATTTAAGTTAGGATAGATAACATGGAAGCTTGCATCAACAAAAGGCTAGATTCACTATCTCTCCCTGATCTTGCCAAGCTCATGGCTGAATTTGAGCAGGAAAAGGCTGACATAGCAGAGTTAAAGAACAAAAAATCCTAACTGCTTGCATTTGACCTGACTTTGGTGGTAAGTGATTATGATGAGGGAATTCTAGATCTGATGGGTAGACCTGTGAAGGATAAAGACAAGCAGCAAATGGATGAAAAAGCAGCAAGGAAAGAAGAAAAAAAAGAAAAAGAGAAGCAATGTCACCTGAGGAGTTAGACCAGCATAACCTGAAGAGAGTTATAAAGAAGTCAAAGAAAAAAGCTGAAAGAAAGCAAAGAGAAGAAGAAAATAAAACGGCAGAAGTCTCTACTAGTACTGCCCCAGCAAGGGGGCGAATGCAGGTTCAATTCGTGAGGCTATCCCTCAAAATATGAAGGGTGAAGTTGTGAGTGATCCAACCACCATAGGGTCCAACATTGCATAGGGTGAGGACGCAGGGACCTCACCCCACCTGACAGATGCCTTAGAGGAATAGGAGGTGAAGTAGATAACCCAATCCTCAGTTACAGTAATTTATTGCTTTGAGTACAATACATATTTTTTTGTGTGGGGATGGGGGTATATTTACACCATGGTTGGATGTGTTACCGATATTCTGAATCCAATCATGTACTATCTAGTAGAAGTGACATGTTTAGGGTGTTTTTATTATCGCATTTCAAATTCTGCAGCCTGTGATGTAAATATATATGTTTAATGAGTATCTATAAACAGTTTCTGTTTCAGTACTTTGTTGTAAATATGGGCTATGAGTGATGCGACATAAGACTATGAGAATGTATATGTAATTATTTACCTTATTCATGTAAACATGTGTATATAACTCTCAGTAATTCTGCATTTAGCATTAGTCTAGAAGAGGTGCATGCAACATGCAATGAACATTCTAAGAAATGCAAAGGAAGTTTAATTTCGTTGCCTGTGGGTGTGAGGTTTTACTTGCAGTTCTTTCATAGGTTAAGACTTAGAACTTTCCCGAGTCATAAATAAAGTCTTCTAGGGGAGTCATTAGGATAGGATAACAGGCTTTCTTGTACTTTGAGCCCTTCTAACCTAAATAAACATACCCACCAGAAAGATTATCTCTTTTGAACCCATCTTTTGTCTTTAAAACCCATTCTGAAATCCTGTCACTGTTAATTACTCTTCGTAGGGTTTTAAAATTCAGCTCCAGCCTTAGTAAATTACTTAGCATTGTACATTTCAACTTAGATAAAGCATCTAAGTTTAGGGTGGCTAATTTTAAAAGATTGGCCACTGACTGCATTAGCCTGAGTCGAAAGGTTGCTGTTATCAAAAAATAATAATAATAATAAAATAAAATAATATATATAGCAACTTAAAGTTGAAAAGATGATAGGTCAAGGAGATTTAAGTTTCAATGAGTCATTTTACCCAAAAACATACCCCTCCTGACCCAAAACCTCATTGCAAGCCTCGAAAAGACATGTTTGATCTTAGTGAGTCAATCTTCAGGTAGTATCGTATGGCTAGGGCAAGACTATTGGTACTTGGACTATGGTTGTAACTTCTTTTTGAGTATGAGAGTTAGACTTTGTCCACATCAAATAATGAGTGGTGGATTTCATTGTTGTGAGGGCAATCGAAGTTTCACTGAACTTTGTTGTTCTCTGTAGAATGAAACATTCATTCTTGTGAACTGAACTATGATAAATGGTGGGTGTGGATCCTGATATGTTAAATGCATGTGATTGAACTGATGAGTGAATAGTTATATCAAAATGTTTCAAGGGTTAGTTGCTTGTCATTTTACTATTCATGTGTGCAATTAGGTGCTGAGTTGCTTGAGGAAAAGAAATTACCTTAAGTTGAGGGTGTTGATGTTCCGGTATATTACGGAACAGTTAGCATCATTTTCTTAGGGAAATTGTATGTTTTCAGGCAACCAAAGTGTTATTTAATAAAGTTTTTAGTGTTTTCAGTGAAAGGAGATAACCACAGAAGAAAGCTGGAAAAAGTATCAGAAAAGTAAGTTTGACGGTCAAAATGGTGGACCTTCAGTCTTTCGACGGACTACCAGGTCGATCGTCAAGGCGATCCAGAACCTACCATACAAATGCCTTGAGTCAGGTCGATCGTCAAGGCGATCCAGAACCTACCATACAAATGCCTTGAGTGACGGAAAACATGGCGGACCGTCAGACATGTGATGGACCACCAGATGGACCATCAACCCTTATCTATAAATCACCTTTCAGAGGAACTTAGTGACGATCAACATGGTGGACCGTCAGTCATGCGATGGACCACCAGATGGATCTTCAATGCATATCCATAAACCACCCTTTAGAGGAACTAAGTGACGGTTAATGTGTTGGACCGTCAATCATATGACGGACCACCAGGTGCACCATCAGGTCTTATCCAGAAACTGCTATTTGGAAGAAACGAGTAACGAACAAGATGGTGGAACGTCAACTCTTTGACGATCCGTTATATGGACCGTCAACTGGGATGCGAATTTTCTGTTTTTAAATTTTAAATTCCTTTTTCGCTGGGAACATATAAATACAAAATTTTAGGGTTAAGAGGGGATCTCTTTTCTTTCTTTTACAAGTTTTATCATCTATTAAAACTTTTTGTAACCCAGTACTTTGGGGATTCTTTATATCTGGGAGTACTTTAGCATTGAACAACTGATTATTAAAGATTGAAGAACTAATTCTTAGGATTCTTTGTAAGTAAATTCTTAATCTATTTATGAATAATTCAAGAATGACTTCTTCTTCTATGGAGTATTGTGGCTAAGATCCCATAACTAGGGTTATGGGATCCTTAATGTGAAACACATCTATGGGTTGGGAATCAATTTGAGTTCCATAACTCAATGACATTGCATAAACCTTTCTTCAATTTCATGACTTTTCTTGGTTGCAAACTTGAAGAGTGAGCCCTTGAACAACACTTGTCTGAAAGGAAAGTGTTTGTTGGGAAAAGAAAGTGTTTACATGAATTCTAAGGGCTTTAACCTTTAGAGTAATAGCAAATTCCCTAACAGGATTAGCTTACATGAGAAATGGGTTGAAAGAATAATGCATCCTTCGAGTTTGAGAGAATTAGAGGATATCCTATCCACTTAGGTTGAGAAATTAAGGGATAAAGAATAGGACTCAACCTTTCTTGCAATTGAATTTGCTAAGAGGAACTCATAAATGATTCAAAACCCAAATGGTGCTAGCATTTTGGTGACCATAACCCTGGTTTGTTTAATCTCATAAAGTTACGAAACACAAAGAGAATCATTAGTTGGAATGCTCTTGTTAAAATTAATTATTTTACAAATTAAAACCCAAAAATCCCTCTTTTTATTTAGGAACCTCTGATCAACAGTCTAATAACGATTACAACACTTAGTCAGCACAGTATTCCCTATGGGATTCGACAGCCAACCTAGTTGGGTTCTATATTTGACAGCAATTGCTTACACTTTCTACTGAGAGTTGTAATTTGGGAATATTAATTAGTTGCTGCATAAAATAGCCAAATTGAATTAAAAAACCAAAAGTCGTACTTACATGTAACTGGACATACGACTTTAACGAATCTATATCCATTTTCACCAAATGATGATCTTGATGTATGATGAAAGACCCATAAAATGTCTCTTCAACCTCACATTGTTGAGAAGCAACTAGCGATGTTTTTTTATCATGATCAACACAAGATGGTGCATCTTTAGTGTCACGACCCAATTTCTCAGGTCATGATGTGTAACACCCCAGGTTTTGTCCTCTAAAAATTCTATGTGTGTTGAGCTTATTGCCGACGCGATGACTCATTTGACGAGTTGTTATCACTCATCACGAGTCATATGGTGCCATTGTAGCTTAACCAATAAGGATTTCCCAGGTTTCTATTTGAATTACGACTACAACCCTACCAGCCGTAAAGTAAGGTCACGAGTCATAGGGTATGACTTATGACCAAACCAGTGGAGCTGGTACTAGGTACTGCCCAGACTAAAAGTCATGGTGATGACTCATGACTAGTGACCACGAGCCGTTATAAGACCTATAGCGACTGGGAATTATATTTCCTGCACGATTTCATTAAGGGCACTGTGGACTTTTCCTTCCCATTGCTTTCCACAATTTAAAACCCTTCCTTTAGCCTTATTTCCACTAATTAACATAATTATAAACTACTCTTTTCTCTCAAATCCCCAAGTCAATAACAAATCTAGGGTTTTTAAAGATTGAGCACCTAGGCTTCAAATTAAGGTCTTCGTCTCCAAATTCTTGGTATTTTCAGGCATGTATCTCTTTCCTAACTTGGTTTTATATAAAAGCATGGTTTTATATAAAAGCATGGTTTTATTAATGATTAACGTGAATTTAATTATTGGATTTTGAATAATGGGTTAGGGGTTTTGTATGATTACTACTTGGTTGGTTTTCCCATGGTTTTCGAGTCGTTATTCATGTTTTATGTCATGGTTTTGATCTAATTATGTGCATGGGCATAGTGTATGGGATGGGGTCATGGATTCCCCCAAATTGATTTGATAAATCAAATGGGCCATGGATTCCCCCAAACTTTATGGTTTAATGGTTTGAAATTGGCTTTAACCTCAACCCAACTTTATGAAATTGGTTTTGGAACATGGATATGCATTATTTAACCTATTTTTGAAACTAATGCATTGCATTAAAGGCTACCCTTGATTTAACCCATTCTTGAAATTAATGCATTGCGTTAAAGGCTAAATGGAAAAAAAATATTTTTGAAAAGGGCATTGGTATCCATGGTATGGGTTTTAAATTGGAACTTGGGGGTCGTGGATTCCCCCAGGTTGATGGATAATTAGAATGGCATAATTCTATAAGCTTGCAAGCATAATGATATGACGATACTATTCGGTAAATGCCTTAACAGATGACTCCTTGGTTTAATGGATGAGTTATGTGTAAATATTTTAATTTAGGTTTAAAGGGGTTTGTGTAGCTCGCCGTGGAAGACGGAGGTCCCAAGGGGACCGATACTGAAAACCATATTTGCTGGCGTGGGGTTTTTTATGATCGTATGCATAGTTCACACGTTATCTATATTTTGGAATGAATGAGGTCTTGGATTACTTGGCCCTTCCATAAATTTCTCCGGTTCGTGCGGCTAACAGGAACTGGGTCCTTTCGGTGGGGAGAGCTGGACCCATATAGCTTGTAGGTGTTTTTAGGACGGTTAGAGCTACACAGTCCTGGATAATGGGTTAAAATATCATGCTAAAACCCTGTACCCTATCTCGACTTCTATATATATCTGGATGTATATACATATATGTGAACATGTACATTGAGATTGATTTTGTTTTGAAACATGACATCATTTTATCACTTCCCTAAGTTACATGCTACAATCACCTCGGTAGCTATCCCCGGACATTATATAATTTCATGATGTAGAGTCCTAGGGGTTCTTAGATTACCTTGTGCAGAGTTAGGTGATTTAGGTTCGTCGGTTGGACTGTGTTGAAGTGGTGAGCCTCCATCTTCCGGAAGACCGAGCATTTCATTGCTTTCTTTATGAGTATCAAAATCTCATTAATTTATTTTCATACTTTTGGATTGTTTATTGGCCATGGTCGGGGGCATGTCCCACCCTAATTTGGTATTATGATACTGTAGAGGCATTTGTGGACAGATATGGGTTGGTTATTGCTTATTTACTCTTAGTTTCATTTGAGTACATTA
>NW_025880580.1:40244-66610 GCF_002878395.1 Capsicum annuum
TGTTTATCACATTATATTCTAGTTGGCTAGGCTATGGGGGTGGTCTCCGATCCATGGTGGGCTTGAGATACCCATCGCATCTAGGCCCGAGTTTAGGTCATGACATGATGACACCTACTATGACCCACCAATAGTTAAGATGACATGACCCGAGCCAGGGCCTTATCGTAACGGGCATTCCAAGTCCAACAAGGACTGGAGACCACCCCAGATACCTAATCTAACCTCCAATCATATACCCTGAGTTGGATGAATTTCAAACATATAACAAGATAGAGTGATTATCAACTCAAAGACTTTGGGATAGGTCCATGACCATGGCCAACTCAAACAAGTAAAACCATTCAATGCCAACCAACAACCATGACCAAAACTGAAATAATAACCAAATCCATATCTATACCATAATAAAATGGAACAATCACAAATCAAATTAAGTCATATGGTATCAGTCACAATACCAATATCAATTCCAAGGCTGACACGACAACCGACACCATTCATACCAACCCATAGTAGTTCCACAAAGCCTCTATCCAAAATCAAACATCTCGTAGGGACATGCCATTGACCATAGCCAAAATCAATGTCCAAGACTAATCAATGAAAACATATGAAACTAAAACTAGAAATAGAGCCTTCCAGAATATGGATGCTCACCCTTCAAGTCAACCCAGGATAAACACAAGTCCAATCACTGAGTAGGAGGCATATTATAACTAATACCTGCATTGTGTAGGGATACAATATCGAAGACGATTAGCAGTTGGAGCGCTAGCATGTAACTCAAGGATAAGGATAAAATAGTGCCAACAGTTCAAAACCAATCAATCAATGCATGTACTAATACAATACATACATATATTTACGCTATGCCGGGATAGGGAATAACATTAACATAAACTTTAAAATCATTAACCTGGGTTGTGTAGCACGTCCGTCATAGAACAAGGCACCCACAGGCTACATGGGCCTAGCTCTCTCCTAGCTGGAAGGGCTCAGTGCATGTAGCCACACAAACTAGAGAATATCCATATCCTTATATACCTTTATGGGGGACTCGAACCTCCCGACATAATCAAGGTGACTTAAGCACCATTATATGTATTATGGGTGACTCGAACCTCCCATTCATATATTATTCTGGGGACTCAAACCACCCGGTTATAAGACACCCGCATATGCTAGTGCAGTTTCCAGTTTTAGTCCTTCGGACTCCACTTTCATGGCTCGGTAACATATCTTGCTAATAAGCCTAATTTAAAATCATCATTCCACATATACAACCATTAAGCCAATTACTTACCAAAGGCAGTTTGTTGGTATCATCATACCAACACTACTTTCAAGAATACCACATACCATTACCATTATCAATCAACCATTTATTCAATTGACTTTGGGACTCGAACCCATCGTCTAACAAGGACACTTGTTCAATTTAAAGTTTGGGGACTTGAACCCATGTAGCCAATTGAACCACTAAGGTTTCCATTTAAGTCATTACATGGCCAACATTTTCTTCAAAAACTATTTATCAACTATTCATATTTATTAGGCCAAACCTTAGTTCAAAATACCATTGTCATGTGACTATTTTATTCTCTTAGGCATTTTCACAAACACTTTGAGGGCATGTTATTATCAAGACCAAAATCAAGATAAAAACCATCAAGTTTAGGGTTACCCATGACCCATTTTTATACCACAGTCACCAAGAACCCAAATGTGCAAATCATCATCAAAAGCATGTATAATCATAAGTTAAACCAAGAGTAAGCAATACTCAACCATATGGAATAAAACCCTCAATTTTGGTTTTCAAAATGACCTTTTAAGAATCATAATCACACTTTAAAACACATGATATTTGAGAACTAACAATGAGGGAAGAGTCACATGCCTTATTTAAGAAGATTCACAGAAGAAACTTGACTTTTAAGCCTCAAAATGATCACCTATGATGAACCTTTCAAGAGAGAGTTTAGAGAGTGTTTGATCTTTCAATAGTGGGTTATGAGAGGTCACAACATGTTTTAAGATATGGGGACTTGAGGGTTTTGGGGTGAGAAATATCCAAAATACCCCGTCTTAAAATTCAAAACTTACACGAAGGAGGGTATGACCTATAACCCTAAACCATACCCTAGGGTACGAGTGGAACCTTTATCTCGTACCCTAGCATCATCTTGGATACCCATACTGACCAACGTACGACCACACATGACTAACTTGTATCCTAGCACATGAGAAGTACCCTATGACCCGTACCCTAGACAGAATACTTTGGACAAGACTAAGGGAACCTTATGACTTGGAAGCATACAATTCGTACCCCAACTAACGACTAGTAAGATGTTCAATCGTACCTTGGATAGTGACTTTGAACACACTGTGAAATATACGAGTTAGGATCCTTAAACTGTACCATAACATACAACTTGTACCTTCCAGTCATACCTTGTCCAGAAACTCAAACTTAGAGAAATTTTTTTAAGGGTCTAAAGCCAAGGTGTTTCATAAGCCAACCATAGTCCGGAATTGCTAGCAATGGACTACCAAAGAAATTAAAATAAACCAACAGAATAAATATAACAAATGGGCTAATATAAATAAAACAATCCTAAGACCCAGTGAAGTAAGTACAAGAGATTCTAATACAATAAGAGTGCAAAATCAGATATTGAATAAATATATGATCTGAGGTGGTTTTATACACTTTGGTATCATTATTCTAGCTTATTTTGCCTTGTTTCGAGAGCAATTCGTGTGCTTAACGTGTTAATATTGATATAAATAAGCATTTAAGTGTCCAGGTATGTGATTACTATGTTCAAAGTGTTTTTCAAACAAGTTTGTGCCTAATTGAGTAATTTAGAGTTTAACTCGGAAAACTAGTTTTACTAGCTTGAGCTAGTTGTGTGTCTAGTTGATTTCGTTGGATTACAATGTGTTTAATTTATTCCAAATGTTTTAAATGTGTAATTATGAGTGGAACAACTTTTTTGTAATGTGCAAAGTTTAAATTGATTAAGTCTTAAATCGGAACAGTGAAGATCATGGCGAATTAGCCTTATATTAGCTCTTGTTTTGATTTGTCGTTGAGAATATTGTGTTGTTATGATCTCTAATTCGTAGAGTGTGATGTTGTAGGAAGTTTTGTGAGCAAAATATGGTTATATATTGATAATATAAAGGCTTAAAATCTATGGGAAGTACACCATGATACAAGGGATGAAACATGGCATGAAAGACTTAACCAAAATTTTGGACGCAATATCCAGTATGTACGTGCGATGAGCATGCGTCGCATGCTGTATTTCAATGCTCCCATGAAAAAAATTATGAGATGCAAATTTCAGTGCGTGCGCGAGATAAGCGTGCGCCGTACCCTCCATTTCGGTGAATTAAACCGTGCGTCGCATGTAAGATGACTGTCTAATTTTAATTCTGCCGTCAACAGCTGGACTGTGTCCTATTCTTATTCAAATTGGTGCATGAATTTTAAGGCAGGTGGGAATATTTGTAGGGAATATGTGGGATGACGTGCCAGATTCTTTAATTCACTTGGATTAGGAATTTAAAATTATATATACCCACAGCACAATTGAAAAATGGTGGACAAGAACCTGGGAACAACTGGACGTACTTGGACGATTTTGGAGCTGCTACCACTTTTAATTAGGTTTTTTATTTCTTTATTTAGCTTTTAATTATTAATATCATGTGTTCAATTAATTGAATCATGATTATGAATATTATTGGCTAAAACTCCTCTTTTCGGGGTTGAAGTCAGGAACATGAGTATTACGATTTTGAATTAGTTTCGTTTAATTTGCTTATTATTATGGGTTGCTTGTTTATTCTTGTTTTAATTATTTTATGGATTAATCACCCATAAAATACATATATTGTCGACCTTTTGATTCCGAGAGAGGGAATAGGGAGATAGAATATGGGAATAAACAAAGTTTGAGTTTCTATTCTTTTATAAAATAAAAAATTAAACTTAGCGTCTAGGACAGGGATATACTTAGATGTCTTACTTAATTCAAACGTAGGATGATAGATTTAATTCACTTAATTGGATTATTACAACCCCGCTCAACGATGTAGTTGTAACGTCCATATTAGGTAAAAGATTAGAGGTTGGAAAATCATGATCATGCAATTAACCCTACGAATCAACAACCAAGATAAGTCAGTTAACAAATGAAATTCAATAATATAGTATAATTGTTCGAAATGCTTTAATCCTGAGTTTTTCTCCATTGATTGTCCCAAGACTTTTATTTTATGCATTGTTTATTTTATTTTTAGTTTACAATTATTCAACACGCTTCTTGTTTATTTTTCTCAATTGTTAAACTAGAATTGGATAGTCGGCGAACGCAAGTCCCTGAGAGATCGATACTTGGGCTTTCTTGAAGGCCACTTTACTACTTGATAAGGCCACGTACACTTGCGTTTGTGCCTAGGCGCTGTAAATATACATGTATAATTCACTTCGAATACAACCTAGAGATCAATCTAATTAATAAGAGGGAGATAAGTAATGCCCCGAACATCAGGAGCTCACCTCAAATTTCCAATCCATAGCTGCTCTGTACGATGTACACACCAACGATAAAAACTTGTACTATGATTTGCAGGCTGTATAAGTGTGTATGAGTACCAAACACGTAGTACTTAGTAGGCAACTACCAACTGAGCTCCAAGTATAATGCAAATCTAGATAACATGCCAAATAGAAATATCAACTGCAGACAACTAGACAGGAAGCTAATAACATAATAAAGCTAGAGAGGCCGTAAAGATAAACTATCCTACTCTGGTAGTACTCAAGAACTAAAGTACTATACCGTATATCACTAGACTACTTGCAAATAAAGAGTGGAAGAAGGATATATAATAGTATAAATGGCCAAGAAATACATATACAATATGAATAACAAGGAAAAAGAGGGATATACGATAATACAATAACTAGCTATATATATATAGTTGTACAAGACTAACTCAAAGGTAACAAAGAATCCAAAATAACCCCGGGATCAAAAACAAAATACACAGCCACAAATGGGCTTATATAAGAAAGAGTGGACCCTTGATCAAGCAAGAAATACATGTCACGAAAAAAGAGCTGTAACGTACCAGTCACGACATAAGGTGACGCCTCAGACTTCTGTTGAGATGCAAGAGCTTATAGCCTGTTCCGACCAACGCCGACACCAGGAGCAGTAGCAGACACCAAAGCAGCACCACTAGTTGCAGGAGCAGAAGATTAAGCAACCGAAGCTTTGACCGTTCTTGAAGCACCCTTACCAACTAGACAATTTCTAAGCATATGGCCTGGCTGACCACATAACACATATCCCTTCCTTCATCACAAAATCACCGATGAATATGACCACAGAATCAACAAGGAGAGCATGAAGAAGTTGACTGAGCCCCACTTGCTTGAGATTGGGCACCCTATGCCCGAAAATTATCACCACCCTACTGATGCCTATCACCCAAAGACTTCGGGTAAGGAGCATTAGCAGAAGAGAAGGATCCAAAACTCCCCCAATTCTTCTTTGGCCACTTACTGCTATCTCGACCGCCTTGCTGTTGCCCACCACCTTGTTCAAAAAACCTAGACTTCTTACCCTGCCTTTCCCTAACTTTGCATGTTTCCTCTTTTCATCCTCCACCTGTCGCATGTGGACAACCAACCTTAAAATATCCATATCCTTAATTAGCAAAGCAGTCTTACTTTCAAGGATCAAATCCTAAGACAACCTAGAAGTGACCCTTCTCATCCTCGCCCTCATATCTGACACCAAATCCGGAGCATACTTTGACATCTGATGAAATTTCAAGGCATATTCATTGACATATATCTTTCCCTGTTTAAGATTCACAAACTCCTCTATCTTAGTTTCTCTCAGCTCCTTAGGGAAGAAGCAATTCAGAAAAGTATTTGAGAAAATCTCCCATAAGGACAACTCCTCAACATCACCTCTATCCCTATCCCACTCCTCATATCACTGGTACGCAACATCCTTAAGATGATAAGCTGCAAAATTCACCTCTTTCACATTCGTGGCCTACATCACCCAGAGTATTTTCTCTATTTCATCCAAGAAACCCTATGGATCCTCCTCTACCTCCACACCAATAAAAGTAGGAAGATTCATCTTCATAAATAGGCCAACCCATATGGCCTTAGCAGATGAAATACCAAAGGAATGCCTCTTAGCCTGAGTAGCAACAAATAGAGCAATAGTATGAATCGATTGACAAAATTCCGCATTTGTTACCTCACCCTGAAGAGGACTAGTAGGAACCGATGGAACACCAAAAATATTAGGAAATGAATCCCTAGACCTAGTATGGATCCCCTATATCCCTTCCATATTGTTCCTAGATAGGACGGAAGAGTTTCTCTGTATTTGTAACACCCCATGTCTGCACCCTGGATGTCACACAGAGTTCATAATCCTGAAAGACCACAAGCTTACCCGTGACTGGTAGCTGCTGCAAACACTGAATAATAACACTATAAAAATGCAAAAATTAGGCTGAAGCTGCCATAAGGTTCATAACTGAAATCAAATACTGATAAATAAATACTGCAAACTGAACATCTTTCTGAAATAGTCTAGCCTGAAAGACTCAACTGTCTGAACATGGAGTTGATGGGACAAGTCCCCAACTAACTCCGACTACTGAATATACTACACAAAAGAAATACTGAAATGATAACTCTATCCTCGAACTATGAGGACTCACCACTAAATCTGTTGCTAATAGTCTGGACTGATAAGTACGGTTAGGAGCCCGTGCATTTGAACCTATAAAATAAGATATCATAGCACAAAAGAAAAAACATGTCAGTACTTTGAATGTACTGGTATGCTAAGTGAGGTAGGATGATATGCAAGGGTTCATATGTATGAACAATAACTGACCAAGTAACATGAATATAACTGAATAAAAGCATATATCTGAAACTGCTATAATTACTGATTATGCAATGCTGACTGTGAATCTGCTTTACTGTAACTGAGATCACTGATAACTGAATTACAGATAAATGGGTGACTGTTTCTAACAGTTCTAATTCTGTGGAACCAAACTTAGTTTCATACTGAGCTGGGAAACTGTGTCTGATAGTCCCGATTCTGAAAATGAACTAAGGTTTTATACCGAGTCTGGAACTAAAACTGTAACTGTGGGAGTGTTCATCTAACCGACATAACCCGATTATGAACTGAGTTGGGGTCCAACCTTTGACCCCAGTTGGAAGGGTGTTAGAACCTTGCCAAGGGATGATAACAATAGTTGTGAGTTAACACTATCTGGAAGGAAGGCCTTTCGTCAACCCTCACTGGCAGGAAAACTCGTACGAGATGTATCAACCCTGATCTGGCAGAAAGATAACTCAACCTACGTTGGCTATGTAGTTCTATAACACAGGGATTGCTACTAAGGGTTAAACCCTTCACTGACAGGAATACCTCCATCCTTGAATTCGCTCGGTGCTGATTCCTACTCCTAACTGAAAGGACACTGAACTGATTTCTAGACTGTAGTAGGCTTGACTGAACTGTTACTAATAGTGTTGTCTATCTGAATTGGACTGAGTTCACTTGGTTCTTTTAACTGAATTGGACTGAGTTCACTAGGTTCTGTTAACTGACTAAATACACTGAGTTTGGTAAACTGAGACTATTTTGAAACTACTAAAATTCTAAGTAAATAGCTAGGTTTCGGGTATGAATAACCCCAGGACTCGATAGCATAAATAGTAAAACATGGCACAATCTTAAAAGCATGATAACTAGTCACAATGCATTCATTGAGGCATTTTATCAAACACTTGCATGGCATAAACTCTTACACATACTATTATGTCATGATTTCATCCTTTAACTCACATGAACACTCTATCAAACACTTGGGAGCATAATTCATGAACATAATAATAATAATAATAAACAATGTAAGCATCATGATTACAATTCCAACTCACAATTATAAGGGGACTTTAAACATAAATACACATAACACCACACATAGGTTAATTACTTCATATGAATCTTGTCATAAAACATGGATTAGAAACCCAAATAACATCATAATCTTGAATACAATCAAATTCAACAAGAAATTTATGAAAGCAGTCAACTTATGATTTTAAAAGAGGTTCTTGAACTCCAAGGGTGGAAGGAAACCCTTGGATGAATACCTAACATACCTTGATTGTTAATTTCATAAAGATTGGGGTGAGTTCTTGGGACTTGATTTTTGAACCTGATGAAGTTAGGGCTTGTTCTTGAGAGAGTTTATGACTAAAGAATAAGGGTTTGCCCGATGATTAATTTTGTGTTAAGGCTGAATAAGGCTGGAAAAAATGACCCATTTGCCCCCCACAAACCCAGATAAAATAATGCTAGACGGGGCCCCCACCGCGTCGCGACCCCTACTTAGGTCAAACAACCATTGCGATGTGACAGCTGCTCGGGTCTAGAAGCCCTCGCGGTGCGACCCTGAGCTGGGTAAGCTGGATCAATTGGTCCTCGTGACGTGGGCCTATCGCGACCCCTTCTTATTTTGGACATCCAAACTCACCCTTACACAAGTCCAAAAAATTTGAAACTTGCCTGAGTTGACCTACAAGTGACCCTGATCATGAATCAATATGAAAATTAACATACTAAGGTTGGGAAGGTTGAAAATAAGACCCTCCAATTTTGAAGTCTAAAATAATTCTAAGTCTTGACACTTGGATGAAATTTTCTAAGCCTGGGGCCTCTTTTGGTATGCTGTTTAGGATAGAAATGACTAGGATTTGTGGTCTTACAATATCTCCCCTTTGGGAACATTCAAATAAGACTGACTGAACTGAGATCGCTGATAGACTGAGCTTACATACTAAACATGTACAACTGAAGCATGATTACATGACTAAAACTACTGATGTATTGAATTTTCATATTGAACATGCATAACTGAAGCATGACTGAATTTTGTTGACATGACACATGACTTGGTTGTTTCATGAAGGTATGCATGATATGAGCATGTTATACAACTGAACTGATATCAAATTCGTAAAGAAAATCTGAACATGGAATTGAGTAAATTCAAGGAAGACTGTTACCTTGAGTTGAGTCCGAGTTTGTGGAAAAAAGGTGAGGATACTTGGTCCGCATGACTGCTTCTTCTTCCCAAGTAGCTCCTTCGAGGGAATAATTTTGACAAAGAACTTTGACTAGAGGAACTTCTTTGTTCCTCAGTCCGCGAACCTGGTGATTGAGGATTTCGACTGGGATTTCTTCATAAGAAAGACTGTTTTGAATATCTATACCCTCTATAGAGACTATAGCTACTAGGTCACCTATGCATTTCTTTAGCAAGGAGACATGAAACACTGAATGTACTGAAGTTAGGTCTGAAGGCAACTCAAGCTCATAAGATACCATTCTGAAACAGTTGAAGATTCGATAAGGACCGACATAGCGGGGACTGAGTTTCCCTTTCTTGCCAAACCTCTTCACTCCCTTCATAGGCAAGATTTTCAAACACACATAATCACCAATCTCAAACTCTAGATTTTTTTCGCACATTTGCATACAATTTTTGTCAGCTCTGAGCTGTCTTAAGTCTTTCCCTGACCAACTGAACTTTTTCTAAAGCATCAAATACCAAGACAAGCCCTACCACTGCAGCCTCACCCACTTCAAACCAACCATTGAGAGAGCTACATCTCCTCCCATAGAGAGCCTCAGATGGAGCCATCTGAATGCTGGAATGATAGTTGTTGTTATATGCGAACTCAATTAAAGGAAAGTGGTCATCACAAATACCCCTAAAGTCAATGGTACACACTCTTAACATATCTTCTAGGGTCTGAATAGTCTGTTCTGCTTGACCATCTGTTTGAGGATGAAAGGTTGTACTGAGGTGAACTTGGGTACCAAGACCCTTCTAGAAGGCTTTCCAAAAATGAGGTGAACTACGTGAGGGCTGAAATAATGGACAACGAAACTCCGTACAATTTGACCAACTCTCTGACATAAAGCATGGCATAATCCTCGATTGAATAAGAGGTATGAACTGGTAAGAACTGAGTTAGTTTGGACATCCAATCTATAATGACCTAAATCAAAACATGTTGGCGACGAGTACGGGGCAGGCCCATCACAATCCATGTTCACTTCCTCCCACTTCCAAGTGGGAATACTGAACTCTTGCATAGCTCCACTAGACTTCTGATGCTCGAACTTAACCCGCAGACATGTCAGGCACTTAGCTACAAATTATGCAATGTCTCTCTTCATCCCACTCAACTAATAGACTTCCCACAAGTTGCAGTACATCTTGGTGGCCCCTGGGTGAATCGAGTAGCGCACACTATGCATCTCTGCAAGAATCTTCTTTCTTACACTATCCACACGTCACACATAGTCTACCTTGGCAGCGTAACACACCATCTCCCCCTTGGGATAAAACCTCTACTTTTTGATCTCTGAATGACTCTTTTAGTTTAAATAAATTGGGATCCCTATCCTACTTTTCTTTTACTTCGAAAACCAGAGATGATTTTGAACTATTTTGTACCCATACGCTACCCTTTGCTGAATCGACTAAGCGAACACCTAGTCGGGCAAGCTAATGAACTTCTTGAACTAACTTCTTCTTACCATCCTCCACGTGAGCAACACTACCTATAGACATCCTACTGAGAGCATAAGCAACTACATTGGCCTTGCCCGAATGAAACAGAACACTCATGTCGTAGTCTTTCAACAACTCTAACCACCTTCTCTGACGCAGGTTCAAGTCTTTCTGAGAAAACACATACTGCAGGCTCTTATGATTTGTGAACACATCAACATGTACTCCATACAAATAATGTCTCCAAATCAAGGCAAACATTATAGCTGCAAACTCAAGATCATGAGTGGGATAGTTCTTTTCATGGGGCTTAAGCTGTCTAGAGGCATAGGCTATGACCTTACCTCTTTACATTAAAACACACCCTAAACCAACTTTGGAAGCATCATAATATACCACAAACCCGTCTGAACCATCTGGTAAAGTCAAAACTAAGGTTGTAGTGAGTCGAGTCTTCAACTCTTGAAAACTCTTCTCACAAGAATCTTACCACCGAAACTTGAATTTCATCTGAGTCAATCTAGACATGGGGGATGCAATAGATGAAAACCCTTCCACAAACCGTCGGTAATAGCAGCCCAACCCAAGAAACTCTTGATATCTGATGGAGAGATTGGTTTGAGCCAGTTTCTCACTGCTTTGGTTTTTTAAGGGCCAACTCTAATGCCATCACCGGAAATGATATAACCAAGGAAAACTACTGACCTTAGCAAAAATTCACATTTACTGAATTTGGAGAACAACCGATGGCTCTGAGGGTCTGTAACACTATTTTGAGATGGTTTGCATGATCATGTTCGGGAGTAGACAAGAATGTCATCAATGAAGACTATGACAAACAGGTCCAAGTACTGCTTGAACACACGATTCATCAAGTCCATGAAAATTTTTGGGCATTGGTAAGACCAAATAACATGACTAAGAATTTGAAGTGCCCATACCGAGTTTTGAAAGTTGTTTTCGGAATGTCACCTTCTCTGACTCTAAGCTGATGATTGCCTAATCTGAGGTCTATCTTAGAAAATTAGCTAGCACCCTGGAGTTGGTCAAACAAGTCATCAATTATGAGAAGTGGATACTTGTTCTTGACTATGACTTTGTTCAACTGACGATAGTTAATACACATTCTGAGAGAACCATCTTTCTTACGCATGAATAGAACTGGTGCACCCCAAGGGGATATGCCGGGTCTGATGAATCCCTTATCTAGGAGATCCTTCAGCTGTTCTTTTAACTCTTTGAGTTCTGCTGGAGCCATTCTGTATGGCGAAATAGAGATGGCTGAGTATCAGGAAGGAGGTCTATTCCGAAGTTAATTTTCCTCTCAGGAGGGACTCCGAAAAGATCTTCAAAAAACACATCTGGAAATTCACATGCTACTGAACCTGACTCAAAACTAGGAGTCTCAGAACTAGAATCCTTAACTCGAACAAGATGGTAGACATATCCCTTGGATATCATTTTCCCCGCCCTTAGGTAGGAAACAAGTTGAGCCCTAAGTGTTGAAGTACTACCCCTCTATTCAAGGACAGGTTTATTCGAAAACTAAAAATAGGCAATTCTATTTCTGCAGCCAACTGAAGCATAGCATAAATGAAGCCAATCCATGCCAATGATGACATCAAAATCTATCTTTTCTAGCTCTACTAAGTCTGCTGATGTAACTTTTTGAGATACCATAACCGGACAATTCCTATATAGCCATCGAGCTATGATAGATTTACCCACTGGGATAAAGACTGATAAGGGCTCTACTAGGATTTCGTGACTGACTCCGAAGTCAATAGCTATATAAGGAGTTACGAAGGACAAAGAAGTTCCTGGATCTAGCAAAGCATAAACATGTAAATAATAAACTTGTAACATACCAGTGACCACATCAAGAGAACTTTCCTGATCTTGTCAGGACTGAAGTGCATAGAGTCTGCTTGGGCGCTGCCGACTAGTGGCACTGGAAGCGACATCTTGTTGATTCGGGCAATCGAACTAAGCTAAGGGATTGTTATTCTGACTTTGCGAACCCACATGAGGACACTCTCTAACCTGGCTTGCCATATCTTAAACATATATCACTGCCAGCTCTGTATACACCCTGATGGTTTTTGCCACTTCTGGAAAAGAGGATTTGTTCGGGCACTGCTAACACTACCCTAAGGTTTAAGTCCTAGTGTCCTATCTTTATTACCATCTCTGAATTTCGGTACTGGAGCACTAGCTGAGGACGAAGATGAAACTGAAGATTTCGAGCAAAACTGCAAATGATTACCAACCCCGAACCGTCTTCGGATGCTATATCCACACGCGACATAGGGGCCGAAGCATCATCTTCTCTTCTTGCATAGTGATTAGGTTATTGAAGTGGTTAGTGCATTAAATTTGGAGTGGTGAGCTTCTTTACTTTGGAAGACATTTATTCTTAGTCTCCTATCTTTAGGCTTAGTCATATTTTGACTTAGTTTGGGTATGGTCGGGGGCTTGTCCCAACATATACATTTCTAAACATCAATTTGTATAGAGGTATTGTGGATGACTGTGGACTTAGGAATATTGATTAGGTTGATGAATCTAATGAAGTTCTTAGACATGTTTAAGTTAAGACTAGTAGTATGTTTTCCACTATCTTATTATATGGTTGAGATTTACCCGACCCTTGTGATTGATGTGATGATTAGGTTGGGTTATCAGCGTGACTTTTTGGCTCATGTGGGCTTGAGGTTTCTATATGACATGGACGGGTTTCAGGTCATGGTCATATTTATTCTTTCTGTAGAGGTAATTTCTAAATCCCTTAATAACTTGTTTTATAACAAGGAATTTAAAAGATTTGGACTGCCTAAACGAAGTGACAACATAAACTACGTAGCTTATGATGATGGCACTATCATCTTTTGTGTTGACGAAAAAGGACTTTACAACTAATTATGGAGACAATACAAGTTTATGAGAAGTATTCAGGTCAGAAAATTAATAAAAAAAAGTTCCTTCTTTATTTTTAGTAAAACTGCTCATGCAACTCCTCAACTAGTAGAGGATATTAATGGTTTTAGCAAAGGGAAGTTTACTTTAATTTACCTTGGCTACCTAATTAGGCATGCCAAGAAAAGGAAAATTCAATTTACTAAACTAGTGAATAAGGTTCAGAATAAACTACATGCTCGGAAAGGTAAATTATTATCTTTTGGAGGAAAAGTTGCTATGATAAATAGTGTGTTCCAAAGTATCCCTATATATTTATTATTTGCCATCACCCCCCACCCAAGTGTGTAATTCATGATCTTCATAGAATATTTGCTAGATTCCTTTAGAACTTTAAGGAAACAACAAAATATAGGCATTGGGTAGGTTGGTCTAGGGTCCGTTGTCCAAAAGAAGAAGGGGTCTTCGTTTTAGATCCCTATTTGATGTAGCAAAGGCATCATTTGCAAAATTGTGGTGGAATTTCAGGACCAAGAAGTCTTTATGGGAGAATTTTATGTAGATCATATATTGTAAGATGCATAGACCACAAATTGTGGATTGGAAAGGAGGTTCGAAAACATTGAAATACATGCTGGAAGCTAGGGAATATTTTGATCAAGAAATATGGTGGGAACCTCGAAGTGGTCATGCTAGTACTTGTTATGATAACTGGTCTAAGATGGGTGCTTTGTTTTATGTTTTATCTATTTCTAATGTGCGACAATAAGGCTTTGAGGATGTACAAAATCTTATGTTGCAAGGAGGATGGAATGAGCCTTTGTTACATCAGTTACTTCTAGAGGATATCTGCATCATGTTGTGAACAAGCTACAAGTGATAGAAGGATCTAAAGAATAGGATAAATCATGGTGGAGATTGAATAGTAACGTCAAATTCTCTGTTGGAAGTTCCTGGAATTTAGTAAGAGAAGAGAAGGAGAAATCGAGTTTTTTGCTAATATTTGGATCAACAACCTACCATCTTAATATCTTTTTTCTATTTTGGGAAGTTTGTAAAAAGATAATTCCTATTGGTGAGGTTTTGATTAAAATAAAGATTGTCGATGGGGTGAAATATAGATATTTGAACATTTTTGCTTATGGAATGCCCTGATTTTAAAAGGATTTGGTAATTGGTGGCTAATATTACAGGACTTCATGGTACTTTCATTCAATTGAAGGATATATACTTAAGTGGTGGCTGGCAAACCGTGTTCCAAAACTAAAGCCTTTTTTCAAACCAATTCCAGCTATGGTTGTGTAGCATATATGGAAGAGAAGGGACTATATTCATCATGAAGAAACAATGTTATTTTTTCAATGGTTATGGAATTTAATAAAAACATTCAGTTGTTTGCTATTTTAGTATATCCTTGGTGAAAATGGAGACATTCTATATATCTTCTCTTATGCAAACCCTAGCCACTACCCTATCATATGATCATCGCCATTCCATCCACTGGCCAATCAAATTAGTTAGCTAGCTGGCCTCCCCTCTTTCTCCACACTCCGATTTTCCCATTTTACCTTCAGGGACAACATTTTCCAATGATAATAATTCAAAAAAAAGTAAACAACACCACTGATAAAGGGCCTAGTTTGCCTAATGTTCCTAAACAACCTAACGTAAATGAATCTTTAGCATCACAAGTAGGCAAAAATGCAGATTTATTGAAGCTATCAAGTATTAATTTACAAAGAATTCTATAAAACCACATGTGGATCCCATCCCTTATCAAGAAAGCTACACACAATAATGGAGTGCCAAGAATTACATGGACGGAGGATGAAGTCAAATGCATTATTACCATGGAGAATTTATAATATGTTGTGATCGGCAAATTCTCATATGGTTGGCCTAAAAAGGAGGAGCTGAGGATTTTGATGCCTAAATAATATAGTATTAAAGATGATTCCAAGATTGGTCTCTTGAGTTGAGAAAAAGAAATTCACATCAAATAAAATGCCATATCGTTGCCAGGTTCAGTCCTTTTTGAATTTTTTCCACTTTCTAGGGGAGAAATTCTCCAGCTGCTCTGGCCACTCAAGCGACTATGGCTGGAATTATATCACTGGGAGATAGTAGCATATACTACAACGCAGGTTTCAAATCGTATGAAATCACTAGGTGCAAAGAAGGTGCAGACATATGGTATGATTGGATAGAGTGAGGTAGGAACTTAATGAGGAGGGTGAAGATAAGCATTAAAGTTCTGAGATGGTTGGTCTCTGTATTCATTGAAGCATCAAAGGTACAGGGGAACATAATTAAGAAATGGAATTTAAAGGGTCGCTTTTCAGAATTTTATTGTTCTCTTAAATACAATGAAAATGGCCGATATGTCGATTTTATTGCCATTCAAGGATAGAAAAAATCTATCACTATTACACCGGAAACATCGTACAAAGAGGGATGGGGAAACATCACTCATAAAATAGCGAAGTTCATATATGAGCCAACAACAGAGTAGAAATCACAAAGGAACACCGGAAGGCATATGGATATCTCCTTCAGAGAGGCATTCAAATGTACTAGATGGACGACGAAATCCACGAAGAAGGCACAGGTGCAAGCAGCAGGCACTCGTATAAGGGTACTGAATGAAGCAACGACATCGGAGGCAGATCTATTGAATAGATGCATTGTCAGAAAATTTCACAATTCTCTACAAGAGATCCCTACTCTAAATGATGTAAGAAGATGGACATGCAACACATGGAAATCAACCATTGGGGTCGGTGTCTTTGCTATGAACGATGGATAATTTTTGTTCGAACTTCCATCAGGAGTTGCAGCAGAGCACGTCATGGTAGGGGTCTGGTTCTGGAAGAAAATGAATCGAATCCTTGAATGGTGAAGACCAACTACAGGGTGCTGGCCGAAAGAAGTGACGAGAGATTGGGTGTGGATAAGAGTTCTAGGACTACCTCTGAGCATATGGTCCTAGAAAATCTTCAAGCAAATTGGAGACCAGTGTGGAGGTTTTGTCGAGACTAAAGAAGAAACAACACTAAAAAACCACCTACACTGGGCCCGCATCAAGGTAAAGGAAGACAGAAGGACGTTGTCGAGGGAAAAGAGATATTCGGTGAAGGCTATGTCTACCAAATTCCGATCTGGTGAGAAATTCCAATGATCGTCAGGAAGAGGGAGAAGAGAGAGGAAGACCAAATTGGACCAGCGGGTAATAAGAGTTTTGTACCACTATAGTGAAGGATCATTAGTCCACAGAGAAGACCACGAGGGGACTTCAACAGCTGGAGGAAATTCAAATTGGAAAACACGTGAGTCTAATTTAAAAGAGAAAGGGCCACTATGTTCTACCGTTGGCAAAATCAATAGAAGGGTTCTATGGGCCCAGACATTTTAGGCCCAATAAAAAAGAAGCAAAATAATCACAGATCTGAAGCCCAAGAGATGGGTATAATTAATATTGAGATCATGGCCAATTTGATGCAAATCTCTACACACAATAGCTCTGAGAAGCTGGGAAACCAGGAGAGGTGAAAAATATTTTCTTCAAAGTGATCAAAACGAAGGGGTATTGATGGAAGCAGAAACAGTTATAGTTATAGTAGAAGTAATAGAATCAGAGAGGCAGGCAACACAACTAACATATCTAGACATGCAGGGAGAAACTAGCAGTGATACCTCCAAAGATGTCATTATTTTGATGATACAACCACCAATAGAAGACATTACTCAATCAAGGAGTACGCCAAGCTGGATTTGACAGCATATAATCAGTTTGAGTGCAAAATTTGGGGTTAATTTTAGAGGTTGTGAGGAGAAAGCAACAGAACTCTTCATGAAGATAGACAACAATAAGCAGGAAAATAAAGTAATAAAAGGGGTACAATCAGTTACTAAAAAAAAGGGTAAATAAGCTGAAAGGTCTAGAGTTGGACACTAAGTTCATGAGTTTTGGCACTAAAAGTAAAGGGGGATATCTGGCCATGAAAGATCGACGAAACTAAATATAGTATCCTGGAACATAAGGGGGATGAATTGTTCTAGGAAAAGGGTAGTAATAAAAAATATCTTGAAAACCTGGGACACAGATGTGGTATGCTTTTAGAAGACAAAAGTGGAAGGAGAAATCACAGACATAGTCAAAAAAGTATGGGGAAATAGGTGGGTAAACTACGCTCAACTAGAGGCTAGCGGAACTAGGGGTGGTAGTTATCATGTGGGATAAGAGAAAGTGGGTAGGGGAAATTAGTAGTGTGGGGAGGTATTCTGTAACCTGCAGCTTCACAGGGAAGTGCCAAGATCTCAGTTGGCATCTTATAGGAGTCTATGCTCCAAGTGAAAGAGAGGAAAAAAAGAAACTTGGTGGGAAATCGGAGCAGCCAGAGGTCTATTTACAGGACCGTGGATCCTTTGTGGTGACTTCAATACTTTTAGACATCCATCAGAAAAGAAAAACTGCAGCAGAATCAACAAAGGCATGACAAATTTTTCAAATTTCATCGAGGACATGGAGCTGGTGGACATAGAATTATCAGGGGGAAGTACAGTTGGAAGAAATGGGACAGACATATAACAACTTCCATATTGGACAGAATACTTTTCTCTAAAGAATGGGCATCAAATTTCAGAAATATAAGGCAGAATCTATTGCCTAGAGTAACCTCTGATCACTCGCCTATAATGTTACAATGTGGTGATAGAGAGACCACTAAATCCTATTTCAAGTTTGAGAATTGGTGGTTGGACGGATGACTTTAAGGAAAGAGTAAAAAGGTGGTGGGATTCCTTTAATTGCATCGAGAAACCAGATTATTTCTTGGTTACAAAACTTAGAGCATTGAAAGGAAAATTGAAAGAGTGGAGCAAAACTATCTCGGGAAACTTGAGAGCCCAAAAGCAAGAGGTGTTAAGACAACTAATTGAACTAGAGGAGACGCAGGAACATAGAGCTTTAGAGGTAGAAGAAATAACCTCTAGATTAACTCTGAATATGAAGTTTGAATACATAGCCAACAGGGAAGAAATCGCATAGAGGCAAAGGTCTAGGGCGGCATGGTTAAAGCAAGGGGATAGGAATACTGGCTTTTTCCATAGAACTGACAATGCACACAGGAGTAAAAACATAATAGATAAGTTAAAAGTAAGAGGTGTGATCCTGACAAAAGCAGAAGAGGTTCATGAGGAGATAATAAGTTACTATAAGAAGCTATATTCTGAACCAGAAGAATGGAGACCACATCTTGACATAAGAAACTGTCCAATGATCGAAGAAGAGAAAAATAGCTTATTGATCGTACCATTCGGGCAACAAGAAATTCTGGAGAGTATAAAAGCATGTGCAGGTGACAAAGCACCAGGACCTGACGTTTTTTCTATGGCTTTCTTTAGCCAAGGTTGGGAAACCATCAACATTGACCTAGTTGCAGTAGTACAGAATTTTCACAAGGAAGAAATCTTCGAGAAGAGCATCAATGCCACATTTGTAGCTCTAATACCTAAGAAAGTAGGGGCTATGAAGTTGAAAGATTTCAAACCTATAAGCTTGGTAGAAGTGGTGTACAAGATCATAGCCAATCTCATGGCAGAAAGACCGAAGAAAGCTATACAGTCTTGTGGACAGACAACAAATGACATTCACTAAAAGAAGGCAAATCATGGACGCAGTGTTGATAGCAAATGAGTGTGTTGAGTCCAGACAAAGAAGCAAAAAGTTGGGGATTCTATGTAAGCTAGACATACAAAGGCCTACGACCACTTGAATTGGAACTTTTTGATCCTTATGATACAGAGAATGAGATTTGGAGCTAAATGGATCAACTGGGTGAAATATTGCATTAGCACAGTGTACTAATCAATAGAATTTCCAGTGGTTTTTTCCCTTCACAAAGGGGCTTGAGACAAGGAGACGCCCTGTCTCCCTTTCTTTTCATCCTAGCAATGGAAGGACTTAGCAACATGATTCAGATGGCTAAGAAAAGAGCTTGGATCAGGGGTTTTCAGGTCGGCACCAGGGCAGCAACAACCTAGAAATAACTCATCTGGAATATGCAGATGACACTCTAGTCTTTTGAGAAGCAAAGAAGGACCAGATGTTATTCCTAAAGGGTGATTTTCATCATATTTGAAGTTGTTTCTGGTTTACACATCAACTGGGGAAAGCGCTTTATTTATCCTATAAATGAACTGGCAAAGGTGGATAATTTGGCAGCAATCTTGGGTTGCAGACTAGGTAAGCTACCAACCATATATTTAGGCATGCCTTTGGAAGCCAAAAAGCCAAAATCAATTCTAAAGGGATCTAGAATGGGGTAATTGAAAAGTGTGAGAAGAAGCTTAACTACTGGAAGAGCCAATACCTCTCTTTAGGAGGTAGATTGACTACGATTAATAGTGTGCTTGATGCATTTCCAAAATATATGATGTTTGTTTTCCCAAAACCAATCAATATGATAAAGAGGATAGATGTCCTAAGAAGAAACTTTCTCTAGCAGAGGAATGAAGACAAGAAAATTTCACTTGGTCAAATGGGAGGTAGTAACTAAAAGTAAGAAAGAAGGAGAAATGGGGATCAGGGATATGAAAATGCAAAATATGAGCCTAATGGTGAAATGGCTTTGGAAATTTGTTACGGGGGAAAATATGTTGTGGAAAGAGGTAATCAGGGGAAAATATGAAATGGAGGATAGGTGGATAACAAAGATGGTGGTTACGCCATACGGATGCAACATTTGGAGATCCATTAGGAATCTTTGGCCACTAGTCTTATCCAGGTTGAGTTTCAAAGTAGGAAATGGTCAGAAAGTATTATTTTGGGAGGGTAAATAGATCGATCAGAGGCCCCTGAAGCAGCTTTACCCAGACATTCACATCCTAAGCCTACAACAATAGGCCAGTGTATCTGAAATGTGGACAGGATAGGGATGGAATTTGCAGCTTAGGAGAAATTTAAATGATTGAGAGATGGAGAGAATAGGTGCTTTGTACAATAATATGGAATCATTTAACAATCTAACAGGGGAAGAGGACATAATAGTATGAAAGATTGGCGGTAAAGAGGTTTTCAGTGTAAACTCTACATACAAAGATCTCATTATCTCACATCACAAAGAAAAGAAGAACTCTAGCCATGGAAGATGATATGGAGGGTCAAAATCCCTTACAAAGTCAACTATTTTTCCTGATTGTTGGCTAAGGAAGCAGTGTTAACACAAGAAAATATGAAGAAAAGAGGTTTCCAACTATGTTCTAGATGCTATTTATGTGGGGAACAAGCCGAGACAGAACCATCTCTTTTTACATTGAAAATGGGCGGATCAACTTTGGAGGATATTCATCAGCCTAAGGAAAATCACTTGGGTAAAACCAAGGAACAGTGAAGGTGTTCTTAAGTGTTAGATCAAAGTGGTAAATACTATAGAAAAGAGGAGAGATGGAAGATTGTCTCGGCATGTATATGGTGGACAATATGGAAAGAAGGAAATCAAAGGTGTTTTAAGGGCAAACAGAACAATTTACAGAATTTTAAGATGAATTGTTTAGCTCTTTATTATTTTTGGTGTGAACAGAAACTGTTAGGACAAGCAGAAGATATTTTCGATGTTCTAGACTATTTGTGATAAAAAGTTATCTTTCTCAAAAAAAGATTCGTCTCTTGAGAAATAGGCAAGTGCTAATACGTTTTGAGTTGTTTGAAGATTTTGTAAACATGATGTCTAAGAATGCCTATTACATTACTTCAAATGATGATATGAGACCACTTATTTATGATGCAACTTTCAAAATGGGTGAGGAAACTATGCAAGCCATGGCTTGGATTCCTTCCCTACCCTCTAGCCCACTTTTTTGTAAAAGAATCGTTATTTTCCCCTGCATCAGTAGTAGGTAAACTAATTCATCTTGTCTTAGCCATAATAAATAAAACTAGACAAAGTTGTACCAGAGTGACAGTACATATGGAATTAATATTTGATTTGCCTAAATTTGTATAGTTGGAGATTGAGGATCCAATTACAAAAGGATCTAGAGTTAAAAGAGTTAAAATCCAATATGATATTTTGCCGAAGTATTGCAAGAAGTGTAAAATTCAAGGCCATAATTAAAATAATTATAGGATACTTCATCCTAATCTTAGACAAAATGATGATGAAGGCAATGACGAAGAATTGGATGAGAAGAAGGGTAAGAAAGAACACCTTAGGCATTTTCACAGAAGATCACCTAGATGGAATCCTACTAGGAAAATGTTTCCTAGAAAAGTGAAAGCTATGCAATTAGATAAGGAGAATGAAAATTACCTAGAGGGAGAGAAGAAAAAGAAAGGTATTTCTGCTACGAATGCCTTTGAGGCCCTAGTAGACAATGATAGAGAAGAGCAGGTAATGGAGAATGCAGAGAAATCTAGTAGCAGAGAATCTGTCAATAGCAAGGAGAATGGTAGTGAGAATAACAACCAGGAGATTTCTACCAACGACTGGGTTCATAATTTTTTTTTACAAAAAGGATACATAGGCAAAATCTTTTGACGAAGTTGCAGAGAAAGGGAAGTATGTAAATGAACAAACAAATATAGCAACTATAACTGATCTAACATGTGCAAAAAAGTTAGAGCTAAATACAGAGAATAATCATGATGTAGTAGGAAAGGTGCTAGATAAAGCATTAATAACCAACAGGGAAGATAGTGAGATGCAAACAAGTGATACAAATGCATAGGGACAATCAGAGGAGGAGGCATCAACTAGCACCACTGATTTAATTATTAGTGAGGAGCAAAAAGGTGATGATCCTATTGTAGGGCAATGAAAAAAGTGTAGCAGCCAACATCAGAGTTAAATGTTAATGAAAAGCTAGTAACAAGTGCAAGTTCAATAACAGAATTAGAGGAAAGTGTACCAACCAATATGAGGGATGTAACTAGCAATAAAACTGATGGAAGTGCATTTGGATCTACAAATATTACCATTTGTTCCTATCAAGTCAACCTACAATCAAGTCAAGTGGAGAGTCAAGGGATGTGAGTAATGTTGCATGATCAATCAAAGACAGTGTATTCCCACATAGTGGGGTCTTGGGAGGGTAAAATATACGCAGTCCATACCGCTACCCCCGAAGAAGTAGAGAGGTGGTTTTCGATAGACCCTCGGCTCAAGATAAATAATTTTTTTTTAAAAAAAAGTAATGAAATGTGAAGCAGGATAGTTGGCTTAACAGAAGTAAAGAATCAGAAATAGTAAAATAGAACTCTGAGCAATACAGGATAAGGGGCATGATCAATCAAAGATTATAGTGGAAACTGGTAGCTTAGTGATCAATGAGAAGGAGGCAAAAATAAGAGTGGAGGATTTGTTTTTTGATTTATCAAAAGCTACTAATAACAACCTTCACAAGTTGATAGTTTGGGTTTTTATTGAAGGTCCTACAGATATTATAGGGATGCAATTGTAGGGCACTTACCCACCTTAGCAGTATATCAGAAAGGGGATAAAAATGTAGCCTAGTGGTAGAGAATTCTCAGTTTCTTAATACCTTCAAATGTACACCTATTAGTACTCTTCATGCTTTGGTGACACATCAAGTGAATGAAAGGTTAGTATAAATAAGGGGAAGCTGATTTGAATAATTGAGCTGGAGGACCCAGAGAAAGAAAATGATCAGCAGTAAGAGCATAAATTCCTGAGAGATGCAAGTTTATCTCCCAAATAAACAACAAAAGGAACCAAATCAAAAAGTAAAGTAGATTCAAAGCCTACTAGGGTTAATCCTAAAAGGGCAGGGAAAAACATTGTCAAATGAATTTGAAAGTACTATTTTGGAATATGAGGTCTGATAGAACTCAAAATTCATTCCATAGGATTCAGATGTTGTACATATATTATAATTTTTCAACTATTGCATTGAGAGAGCCATTTTATAAAGCATGGAAAATTCACTACTACAAGAGAAGGCTTGGTATGCCTTATTCCAACTATAATAAGAATGGGAAAATATGGGTATTTCTTTAGGAAGACATACAAGTGGTAGTTCTGTCTAACATTGAGCAACAATTAACTTTGCAACTAACTTTTCAAGGAAATTGGGCAATCAACAGTTATAACTGTATATGCCAAATGTGATGCCAATGAGATGCTTAGTTTATGGGAGGACATCTACAAGATACCTCAAATTACTTATCTTCCTTGGATAATTGGTGTTGACTTTAATGTTATCTTGTCAAATGGGGAAAAAATAAGTTGGCTGCCTGTGTATCCTGGAGAGTATGAAGACTTTGCTTTTTGTGTAAATTTTGTAAGTTGTTGGATATAAATTTCAAAGGTAGTCCTTTCACTCGGTGGAATTGTAGAGTAGATAGTGAATGCATTTTTAAAAGGTTGGATAACATATTGAGTAATCAAGCTTTTTTGGGTTTAGTTTGACATATGGAGATGGAACATTTGGCTAGGACATGGTCAGATCATGCCCCTTTGCTATTGACTTTTGAAAGACAATCTAATTTATTAACATCAAGCATAAGATGAAAAACACCAATGATGAAATTGTTACTTCGAGTAGGGAGAGATTTGGGGACATTTTCAAGCCATTGATAATAAGAGGAGATTGTCAGGCTGAAAGAAGAGCTATTTGAAGATAATCCAATTTCTGGTAGCAGAATTATTCTTCAAAAAAGCACAAGCAGAGCTGAAATAATATTTGAACTTTGAGGAGGAATACCAAAGGCAAAAATATAGTGTACAATGGTTCTGAAGGTGACATGAACATAAGGGTAAATGGGAGAAGAAAGAGGTTGTCCATTAGAAAAATTCTCAGGGAAGATGGTCAATGGGCAGAAGGTAAATGAACAAATGGCAGCAGAGGTCATATCTTTCTACTAAAACCAATTCACAAAGAAAAATACTTCTATGGAAATGAATTTGATCAATCATACAGTAACCTTAGTCACAGATGGGATGGACAGTAAATAAAATAATCCTCCATTAGAAAAAGAGGTAAAGAAAGTAGTATTTGAACTAAATGGAGTCAGAGCTAGTGGGCATGGTGGTTTTACTGCCAGTTTTACCAAAGTTGTTGGGACATTATTGGAGTTGATATTTTGAAAATGGTAATTGTATTTTTCTCAGGAGCTACTCTTCCGAAATCAATTACATATACTAATTTGGTTCTCTTACCTAAAAAGAGATAGTTTAGTCTTTTTCATACATGATCCTGTTTTCTACAAAATTTTATTTTGATTTTATTGTTGAATCAATTATTTTATTATCTTTTTTTAGTCTATATTGTTTGATTTTACATAATAAATAGATATTTGGTACCATTTTTTAGTCTTAAAAGCGTTCAGTTAGACAATATCAAATAGTATGAAGAAGTTGTAAACTTTGTTCCTGGTATTTTTGAGCAAGATTCTGATGTTTTTAATGAAAATAAATCCAAGCATAGAAACGATCCATCTATGATGAAGAAATTTCGTGAAAAGCATGAAAAAAGACTAAGGAAAAAGAAATTGCGTGAAAAGCATGTTCAGATTTGGGCAATATTATGCCGAGATAAATATTTCCTCATACATGATATTTTTGCATTATTTTGTATCTTTGGTTCTATGTTTATGTATTTACCAAATTTCATTTTTTTTTGTAAACCAAAAGATATATTTTATATAATTTGTATCTAGGGTTCTGTGTTAGGTCTATGTATCTATGAATTTTTAGTACAATTTGGAGGTGTAAAACATAGGTGTAAAATAACTGATACATTTTATATAATTTATATCTAAGGTTCTGTTTTAATGTGGGTGTATGTATCCATTGTTATCTACAATATATTAAAAGTGTGAAGGCCCTTAGAAAAGTGATTTGAACTTTTTGCCCTTCATTAAAAGACTCTTCTTTTGACAAAACTGTCTTTTCACCATTTTTTTTTGATTTATTATTTAATTATTTTTTATTATATTAACTAGACTTCCTAAAATATATGGGACTTAAATATATGAAAGGACAATTAATTAATATTTTTTTCTACTAGACTTCAAAAAATATATGGGACTCCTAAAATATATGGTA
The DNA here is from genome assembly GCF_002878395.1 of Capsicum annuum. NCBI lineage: Eukaryota > Viridiplantae > Streptophyta > Magnoliopsida > Solanales > Solanaceae > Capsicum > Capsicum annuum. The sequence continues at coordinate 65,894 of NW_025880580.1, forward strand.
GGAGAATTAATTAATATTTTTCTTTCTACTGCTCAATTAGAAAAATACTCCTAAAATAGGACGTTATTAAGGAAATAGTTCTGTAAATATTAAGGTGTACGTTAAACTAGAGAACAAATAGATTTGCCTATTGGGAGAGTACCATTGATGTTCATCTAACTTGATTCGATTGCATGTCTAGATTGGTGGATGCTTGATTTTCTAACCCTCATTAGGGTCATTCAAAATCACTCTTTAGGGTCAAAAATTTTTCTCAGACAAGAATTAGTTGGATCAAAATCAAAGCTTTGTGATCACTATGATATTTTTTTTTATAGTTTATAGGTCGTAGATGAATGTCGGTGGACTTTGAAGAATTTCTTGTGTAAAGGTTAGGTTTAATTGTATTATTTTGATATCTTTATTATCTTATTATTTTATTTTAATTTAAAGATACTAGATGAACGTGGGTCACTTTAAAAATTTTGTTTAGGTAAAGATTAGGTTTAATTGTATTATCGTAATATCTCTATTAGTTTGTTATTTGCTTCTAGTTTTATAAAAATTGTAGGTGTAAAACAACTTATACATTTTATATAATTTGTATCTATGGTTCTGTGTTAATGTGAGTGTATGTATCTATTATTATTTTATAAAAATTGTACGTGTAAAACATAGGTGTAAAACAACAGATATTTATATAATTTGTATCTATGGTTCTGTGTTAATGTGTGTGTA
>NW_025880580.1:69610-79341 GCF_002878395.1 Capsicum annuum
ACATCTCAATCATTTAAAAGTTAAATATACTCGGAGCTTGTTTGAATAAGTTTATACTTTTTGGCTTAAAATTAAGTGCTTATAAATGTTTTTTTATCCAAATACTATAAAAATACTTTAATGCTATTTGACCACTCATAGTAAGACAACCCAAACAAGCTCTTAATCATGTATCATAAGAATCAAATTAAAATTTATCCGATGAATAAAAGACCAAGAAACACAAATAACTTATGTTGATTTGAAGAGATCAAGTCTCCCTCATTTAACAATAGAAGGTTTTTACCTTCAATTTTACTTGAAAAAGTATTTGTTTTCCTTCTATTTTATTAACTTCTTTCAGGATTATTTTTCATTATTATATGTAATTACTGTCAATAGCTCCGTCCTAAATGCCTATATGCAGTATGTACTACTCCCTCCATTTCGAAATAAGTGAATTGTTGGGGTATTTATTGGTATTTCAAAATAAGTGAATCATTGAATTTTTTTTCCAAATTTATCCTTATGATTTGACAACCAATTAACTTTTGAAAAGGTATTACAAGGTCAACTTTTTTTTTTTTTGGGTAAAAATAGAAAGTTGTGTTAAATTTATGTCTTTAATGCCTTTTGCTTAATCTGTGTGTTAAAATCCAACAATTCATTTATTATGAAATGGAAGGAGTATATAAGAAAAAGAAGCCAGTCGTACAACAACTTTATAAGATAGCCACACCTCTACTGTCGTACCACCACTAATTCACCAATTTGTCATTAGAGTTTTAACCATTTACCAATCATGAAAGAGTGAAGAAAATTTATCACGAGATTAGCGAAAATCCTATAAAACACATGATGTTGGGCGTATCTATACGTCTAAGCACCATAACTTACCCATGTTTTAGCTAAGTTTGAGGATAAAATACATAATTCTTGCACTTTTAGTCTATTTTTAGTTAAGTGAGCTGACCTATGTGATTAGCATGCTTTTCAGGTACTAATGAGGAAGATCATGACACTTTAGGGACCTGTGGATAGCAGAGGAAACTTCACATAAAAGGAAAACAGCTTTTGAACTAAATGTGATATATGAGAACTTTTTCCTGGGCAAACTCAATATTTTTAAATAGTTGAGGACTCAGTAGCAATTTATTAGAGAAGGATGTTATTAAAAGCCTTATGGCTGAATTTTTTAGAATGGATCAATTTTATTTTTGAAACAAGAAAAAGGCGGCTTAGCTTAGGGAGAGAGGGAGAAAAATGTTTTCTCCTCTTACTTTCTCTAATTTGTGGTCACTAAGATCATCCTTTAGTCTTGGGTATGATGAACATTCTTATGGTTATTTCCTTTTGATTCATGAGTAGCTAAGCTTATTTGTTAGGGTTATGGAAACCTTGTAGTATACTCTCTATTGCTATGGGTTTTTGAATTTATGATGTGTTGACTCACTTATATCATTACTCTCTTTATTATGATTGAATTCTCGTGGATGCAAACATAGAAAATGTGCCATTATAGCAATAACTTGTTCGATAGAAAAGTTAATGTTTGAAAAAGAAAGCAGTGACAAGAAAATATGGTTTCCAACCTTTATTTTACACGTTAATGCCTTAATAGGATTGATGATTTGGAGAATTCGTATGATAGGTTGTACACTTTGGATTCGAGAGAACTAAAGTGAATTAATCCTTGATGGTTGAGAAATACTTGGATTTAGAATTCGAATGCATCTCTCTATAAGTGCATGCATGTATATATCTTTAATACTCATAGTTAATAGAGAATTAAAAGCTACAAGGTAGACATAACCCTAACTTGTCATTCTCTGTAATCAAATATTACTACACATATTGCTTTATTGTTATATTGTAACTATTACTTCAGATTTAAACCAAAACCCCCTATTCAGGAACCTCTGATCAGCAGTCCAGTAATAACTACAATACTTAGTAACACAGTATTCCCTATGGGATTCAACACCCAACCTAGTTGGGTTCTATATTTGACAGCGACCACTTATATTCTCGTAAGAGAGTTGTAATTTAGGCGTATCAAATTTTGGCGCCGTTGCCGGTGAATACGGTTGTCAACTAAGGTTGTGTTTGTTAATTGACCTTTTGGTCAAAGATTCCCAAAATTTTACTTTTTGTTTGTTGTTTTTGTTTTGTTCAGGTTGAGTGGATTGCATGCCAAATAAGCGGAGATCGGGTCAACCATTATTACCTATAAATCCTGAACCACATCTCATTGGCAAAATGGATACGCAATGAGACCTGGAAAGGATAGCTGCTCAACAGGAGCAGGCTAGATTAGCTGCTTTGATAGCTGTGAAAGTAAATCAGCAGAATGCTGATAACCCAGGTCAGGTACCCAATCCAGATAATGAAGACCTGGGTGATGATGAACTATTAAATCCAAGGCGTGCAGAGGATTTGGCTGCACCTATGAATAGGAATGTCAACAGAGATCGCCATGCTAGAATAAGACCCGAACACAGAGCTGTACAATTTGCTTTTGATGATGATGATGCTGACTTGGATGGGGCTGGTGCCACGGGGGTTATTATTCCTCCACCTTTAGCACCTGGAGCCAATTTCAATATCACTAGCACTATGATCCAGCTATTGCAACTCAAAGGTCTATTTGGTGGACTTGCAGACGATGATTCAAATGTGCATCTGATTAATTTTACCTCAATATGTAAATCATTTGATAATCCAGGAGTTGGACAGAGTGCGATCCAGATGTGCTTATTTCCATTATCTCTATCTGGAGAGGCAACTCTATGGTTAAACGGGCTAACTCCCGACTCTATTACCAATTGGAGGCAACAGAGAGACGCTTTCCTAGAAAGATTCTTTCCGATGTCCAAGAGGGCACAATTGAGAGATGAGATAAGCAATTTCAGACAGCTTTCAACTGAATCTCTCCACAAGACTTGGGAGAGGTTCAATAAGAAGCTTATGCGGTGCCCAAATCATCAGATGACTAATGTACACTTGATGGAGATATTATATAGGGCTTTGAACTCGGTGACTAAGCCAGTGGTAGATAATGCTGCGGGTGGGTCATTCATGGACCTTACTTTTCTTGAGGCATCTGAAATGCTGGATCGTATGACAAAGAAGAGTAGAGCTTGGCATACCAGAGACTCTGAGGTAGCAAGCTCTATTGTATCTATTGGCATGACGGCAAAGCAAAGGCGAAGGGAAGAAGAACGTGACCAGAATATAGCTCACATAAAAATGTAGATGGACCTTCTTACTAAGCATTTATTATTAGGGAAAACAGAAAAGGTCAAAGCTGTTGTATCACAGGGAAGATCCGACTCCGATTCTGAGAAGGAAGCAAATTACTTGAATAATCAGGGGGGTTTCCGAGGTAGTGTCCAAGGAAACCAAGGTCGGAACTATTATGAAAAATTCGAATACAAGGATCGAGATCAAGGGAATTAGAAGAATAAGAATGACAGGAGTGGTTTGTATATCGTGAAGATGCTGCATCTAGCTCTGGGAAAATGTCCATGGAGGACATGATGGCCAAGCTGTTAAAAGGAGTAGAGGCAACCAACATGGGAGTAGCTGAGGTAAAAAATGATTTGTCCTCAATGAATCAATTGGTTGACTCGCATTCCACTTCAATAAAATAGTTGGAACAACAAATGAGTCAACTATCGGCGGTATTCAATCAAAGAAAAGCTGGCACTTTACTAAGTGACACTGTACAAAATCCAAGGAAAGATGGATCATGTTTGGCCATTACTACCAGGAGTGGTAAGGTGTTGGAAAATCCATCCAAGGGTAAGTCTGTGGTTGATAGTATAGAGGAGAATGTTGTTGAAGCGGATTGTGATAATTTTGTAGAAGTTAAAAACCAGGATGAGGTCATTCATGATACTACACCTAGCTGTTAGCAGTCTGAAAAGATTGATAATGGGAAGCACAATGAAAAGGAAGTGGTGGAGAAAACTCTTCCAAAACTACCACCCCTTTTTTCTCAGAGACTGAAGAAGAAGGCCGATGATACTAAGTTCAGTAAATTCATGACCATGCTAAAGCAACTAACTATAAATGTGTCTTTGGTGGAGGCACTGGAGAGATGCTAGGGTATGCCAAATTCATGAAGGACCTTTTGACCAAAAAAAGGGCAACAAGCTATGAACCGGTAGATAATTTCCATCATTGCAATGCGATTGCCACAAGGTCCTTAGTACAGAAGAAGGTAGATCCGGGTGCTTTCACCATTACTTGCACGGTTGGATCATTACATTTTGCTAAGGCTTTGTGTGATTTGGGGGCTAGCATTAATTTGATGCCGCTAGCCATTTATAAATAGTTGGGGTTCGGAGATCCTACACTAACCAACATATGGCTTATAATAGCAGATAGGTCGGTAAAATGGCCTGTTGGGATTATGTACGATGTATTGGTGAAGGTGGCTACCTTTATTTTTCCTGCAGATTTTATTTTTTTTAGATTGCGAGGTAGATTTCGAGGTACCCATAATCTTGGGTCGACCTTTCTTTGCAACCAAAAGTGTGCTTATTGATTTGCGAGCAAATGAGCTTTTATTTTGGATAAATGACGAAGTGGTACATTTCAATGTATGAAAATTAATGAAGCAACCTAAGGATATGAATGTGTTCTCTATAGTTGATGTTTATTATGAGGATGAGTAGGAATTATCATTGGCTGCTATGCTTATGAACTTTGATCGTGAGGATATTGTTGAGTACGAAGAAATTGTCTGTGCTTTGACAGGAATGTGGTCATATTTTTATGCCCCGAAGAAGCTAGTCTTGACCTTAAGAATCGACCTTCACCACCGGCGAAGCCATCCATTGAAGAGCCACCGGTGTTAGACTTGAAAGAGCTACCCAATCATTTGCGGTATGTGTTCTTGGGTAGTGGAAATACATCGCCGGTTATTATTGCTGCTGATTTAGGTGAACAATAGGTAGAGTCTCTCATCTCTATTCTTAAGAAATACAAGAGAGCTATTAGTTGAACTATTGCATATATCATTGGTATACTTCCTGGCATATGTATGCATAAGATTAGCTAGAGAAATATTGTGTACCCACTATTAAGCATTAGCGTCGTGTGAATCCACCTATGCAAGAGGTGGTAAAGAAAGAAATCATCAAGTGGCTAGATGTAGAGGTAGTGTACCCAATCTCAGACAATAAATGGGTAAGTCTTGTACAATGTGTGCCCAAGAAAAGGGGTATAACAATCGTTGCGAATGAGAAGAACGAGCTAATTCCACTTAGGCCTATCACAGGGTAAAGAGTGTGTATGGATTATCGGAAGCTAAACTCGTGGACACTAAAGGACCATTTCCCAATATCATTTATGGATCAAATGCTTGATCGATTGGCAGAAAAGGGATGGTACTGTTTCTTGGATGGTTATTCTGGATATAACCAGATTTACATTGCTCCTGAAGATCACAAGAAGACCACTATTACATGCCCATATGGTACTTTTGCATTCAAACGGATGCCATTTGGGCTATGTGATGCACCTGCCACTTTTCAACGGTGCATGATGTCCATTTTCTCAAATATGGTTGAAGATACCTTGGAGGTGTTTATGGACGACTTTTCAGTTATAGGTAAGTCATTTGAGTCATGCTTAGTAAATCTGAGTATGGCTTTACAGCGATGTGTGGAATTCAATCTTGTACTAAATTGGGAGAAGTGCCATTTTATGGTTAAGGAAGGAATTGTTCTCGGGCATAAAATTTTTGAAAAAGGAATTGAAGTTGATTGATAGAAGATTAAAGTTATCAAGAGCCTACCACCTCCAATTTCTGTAAAGGGGGTTCGTAGTTTTCTCGGTCATGCTGGTTTTTATCGGAGGTTTATTAAAGACTTCTCCAAGATTGCAAACCTATTATGGAAACTTTTAGAGAAGGAGGCGAAGTTTTACTTTGGTGAAGATTGCTTGAAGGCATTTGAATGCCTCAAAGGGAAGCTAGTTGAAGCCCCTATTATTGTAACACCCGATTGGTCTCTACTATTTAAAATTATGTGTGATGCAAGCGGTATAGCCTTGGGTACTGTACTTGGTCAGAAAAGACAAAACCTCTTTCATCCAATCTACTATGCGAGCAAGGCCTTGAATGGAGCACAGAAGAACTATATCATCACTGAACAGGAGCTTCTCGCGGTTGTTTATGCTTTCAAAAAGTTTCATGCTTACTTGTTGGGAACCAAGGTAGTGGTTCATACAGATCATGCAGCTCTAAGATATCTAATGGCAAAGAAGAATGCCGATCCAAGGCTAATCAGATGGGTGCTACTTCTTCAAAAATTCGATTTCGAGGTAAAGGATAGAAAAGGTTGTGAAAACTAAATAGCTGATCATCTATCCAGACTTGAGAGTGAGCACACAGTGCAGAACGACCTAGAGATTGATAATGCACTCCTTGACGAAGAGATTCTAGCAACTGTGGTGGAAAACTTACCGTGGTATATAGATTTTGCTAACTACTTGGTAAGCGAAGTGATTCCTGAGAATCTCTCCTTTCATCAAAGGAAAAAGTTCATGCATGATGTGAAGATTTTCCAATAAAACTTTCAGAAAGGTGATTTGGTACTATTTTTCAACTCCAGACTGAAGCTGTTTCCAGGTAAGTTGAAGTCTAAATGGTCTGGTCCATTCAGAATCAGCAAAGTCTACTTATCTGGAGTAGTAGAGTTAGAAAATGATGATGGTAATGTCTTTAAGGTGAATGGACAAAGAGTGAAGCTATATATTGGTCCAACCAACTCGATAAAATGTATAGCCACCGTATATCTCGATTAAGTCTTAGTAATCGAGATAACTATGTCGTGTTGCGACAATAAATAAAGCGCTACATGGGAGGCAACCCATGGTTTTACTAGGATTTTGTTTTTGGTAAATGAAAATTCAAAAATAAAAGTCGAGCCACGACCGAATCTAAGGCACTTGGTGGGAGGCAACCTATCCCTCTAATCATCTTGTTTGTTTGTTCTGAATAAGTGTAGGTACTGCAGGCATTAAGGAGACAATTAGTTTTAAACTTGGTGAGAAAATCAACTACATCAAAGGTGGTAAGTCTATGATGACGTACATATTTCTGGTAAGTTGGAGTCTTTGAAATTTAAGGCTAAATTCATAAGTAATGTTGGGTAATCTCACATGTGATGCATAATGAAAGAAACTTGGTATATTGTAGAGTGTAGTATTCAATTTCACTTGGAAATTACGAAATAAGGCATGTAGCAACTGGTATGGGTGCATTGCAACTTCAAGGCATCACATAAGTGCATATAGGTGCCGCCTATTCTATCGCCTATGCTCACTGCCTCACTTAGGCGATAAGTTAGGCGCCGCCTATGTCAACATAGGCAATAGGTTAGGCGCCGCCTATACCATTGCCTATGCTCACTGCCTCACTAAGGCGATACATTAGGCACTACCTACTTATGCTTAGGCAATTTCATGGGCACCGCCTATCAGTGTAAGTTTTGCCTAATAATCCATTTTTGAATGGATAAAAATAACCCATGTCTCAACTTTTAAATACATTCTCTACTCTTAAATCCCACTCAATTTTTTTTTGACCTAAGCGCCGCCCAAATACCTTTTCCTTCTCCAAGCCCTTCTCTTTTCACATTTAATCTTGCAGGCTCACCTTCACAGTTCATCAAGTATTTATCATTAAGTAACATGGCTCCAAAAGGACGATAGGTAAATGAGAAAGCATCCACATCACAAAAAGGTCAAAAAAGGGCAAGAAAGAACCAGGCTGATTCATCCTCTCTTCAAGTGCCTCAACGCACTTTTGGGATCAAATGGGTTATAGAGGAGGAAGGAAAGGAATGGTACAGAGACAATAAAGTGAACAAATATGTACATATGGAAGTGATGCAGAAGAAAAGTTTAGCAAAGAACTGCCCTCGCATTTTGGCAAAAATTATGGCACTAAAGCTTGACTTCATCTTCTGAGACATGGGCGAGTGTAATCTTGATTTGACTCAAGGTTTTAATGCCAACTGGTCCCCAAAGACTATGGGAAATTAAGTAAAGATTCGAGGGTAGGTCTTGCAATTGAATGCTAATTTCTTTAACTCTTTCCTGGGTAGTCCAAGTGTGGATCACTCACCACTCAAGGAGCTCTACAGCAAACCTCCCTACAGAGCTATCAGATATACGTTGTGTGGATCAAGGTCCATGACCCGGTGGACTCATCATAAGGATAATGGTCATCACAATACTTACCCCTATGCTTTTTAGAACAGAGAAGCTCGCATATGGTTAAGAATAGTCAATTCCTGCTTGATTCCTGGGACACAATACACTAAGTTCACGCATGATCGAGTCTGCTTGGTATATGCTCTAATGACGAATGTTCCCATCAATATTGGTGCAGTTATTGGTGAGTCGATGTGCAAATCAAGGGTGCACAATAAGTCCTACTTCAGTTTTGTCAACTTGTTGACTTCAATTTTAAGGAAAGAGCACATTGAAAAGGAGCCAGCAGACCATAAGTTGCCACAAAACCCAAATAAGGTAGATCTCACGAAAATCAAAGATTCAGAAACTAGTCAAGGAATCAACCTTACCACTGCTGAAAGACATGCTCGAGATGAGAGTTTTTTCTGTCATCTGTATGGCATGACTAGGTTTACTATAATGAATGGGGGTCGTGTGCCTACTGATGTAGAGCTTCGGCAGCTTGACTATGACTACCCGCTTAATGATCATGCTCGGGCCATGTGTGGAGTGGGGGTAAATTTTGAAGAACCTCTAGATGATGATGTGCCGACAGACGATGATCACCGACTGCTAGACTCTGACATGGAGGACAACTCTGGTGATGAAGACTCCGATGATGATTCTAACGCCGAGGGTATGACCCCGGATGTAGAGGAAGAGTCCGACTAACCAGGTTTTTGCTTATTTATTTATACTGAGGGTAGTGTGTTCCTTTTTAGTATGGGGTGAGGGTACAAGTACACCTTGATTGCCTTGTCTGCTATATTGCCTACTACTTGCACGCATTGTTTTTCTGCTACAGTTGTTTTAGTTGTAGTTAGTTAGTCGTGATTAGTTACTTTTCTCAATGATGGATGGATGACGACCGTCTAAAGAGAGAATTAGTCAGATTGTTGCATGAAATTGTTCTTATAGATGGCATGGCATTATAACATAAGTTTGTGCTGAATTACTACTATTGAAACATTTAGGCTCTAAGTTGTGACTGGTGCTGTGATAATTGGTTGTGGTTTAGTTCATTTATCTATTGGGTCAAGAATCTATAATGCTCCTAATTAAGTTGACCATGTGCCATGTGTGTTTAAGGTTATTGTATATTCTTTGTTGCGACTGATGCTAGAACTTGCCTAGTGTGTGTGTGAAGAGAAATAAAGATTGTGGGTTTAGGAGATGATTTAGGCATTTCTTTGGCAGCCCTTATTTTTATCTTCTTTTTACCTGCCTTTGTACATTGTCCTAGTTGAAAACCCATTGAGCCTTTAGCTATTTTCTTTGGTATCCTCATATGTAGCATAATCCATTTTTTTAAAGACCATAATTTGATCCAAAAGCTCCTAAGCGCTTTAAATTGTAGAATCAAGTTGAGTTAAGAGTTTGGCAAAATAAGAGGAAAAAGGTTAAAGTGATGCCCCAAAGTTTAGTTATTGGTACATAAAAATATTGTGATTGGGAGTGGCAAGGTGCTACACTAAAAGTAATGAATTTGTAGCCAAACATGT
>NW_025880581.1:0-1800 GCF_002878395.1 Capsicum annuum
ATGCAATTCGTTTGAATTAGTTACATCTATCTAGTGATATTCATTTATATGTTGTCTCCTAATCTTGCTTTTGTTACACATTAGTTAGAATTAGGATTTTTCTCTTGTTTGATTTTGAATATCGATATTTAAAATACAATAATAAAATAAAAATTTTAGTTGGGTTTGAAAGTGGACTATACTGTTTTACATGAAATAATTTATATTACGAGGGAGTGTCATTGGCATCTAGATTAAAAAAATGACTGAATCAAAATATATAAGGACCGAATAGTTTAATTTGATAACATTAAAAGGGCAAATGAGTTACAGATTTGTTTTAAATCCATGGCATAAAAAAAGAGTGAAAAAATTGATAAAAAATTATCTCGAATTTATAAGAGACACACGATTGCCTTTTAACGCCAGATAAGTTTTAGGCACATTTAATAGATTTGTTTCCATTAAGAATGCAACGTACGCATCTTTGTGAGACGTTTAAAAATAATTCGAGGATACAAAATTGTACTTCGACAAAGATCGTCTTAAAATTAATTTTCACTAGTTTAATATAAGAGTGTTAAATAGTTTTAGTATATTAAAAAATGAGCGAATCTTGGCCCCAACATAATTATCAAAATAGTTTAAGTCAAGATAAGTCAATGAAAGCGACCGTGCTAGAACCACGGGACTCGAGGGGTGCCTCACACCTTCCCCTCGGTCAACAGAATTCCTTACCCGATCTTTTATTTTTGCAGACCAACAAAGAGTCATATCCTTTTGATTAGAGATTCAATAAGGTGACTTGGAACACCATAACTCAATTCCAAGTGGCGACTCTGAGAAATGATAAAAATAATCCCTACTCAATACTGTCACTTTAATTGGAAAAACCCTTTGACTCGAATCCCTCGGGCGAAAAAGGGGTGTCACATCTCTGACGACTATACTGGGGATTAATAAGAATTCGAGCTTTTTATATTGACTTATATTTGCTGTAATTATTGTTGATATTGTGTTTGTTAGTCTTATGTGTTACTTGTCGCTCATTTACCGCTTTGATATTGATTGAACTGTGTTATATACTATCTTCTCTTCCGTACCCCCTCTGAGTTTCTGAAATAGGATAGAAGAAATGCAGCGCATACATCCTACTTTCTTTTCGAGATAGCCGGAGTGTCAAGGCACCTGGTGAAGGATATCGTCACACATATTAGGTGGGGTTCGGATCGACAATGAAGACGGTGTTGCCCTGCTACCGAGCAAGTTGTCCCTCCCCGGTTCGAGTGTCCGCTCGGGTAAGCCAGTCTAGACACCTATCCCTTTTAGATTTAAACTTGGAAAAACTGAAAACTCAGAATCTGGTTATCCCTATTAGGTACCGCTTTATTTGCATCATATACATTTGACTTAGCGGGACTCGGCACAGAGATCAGGTCTGTCTAGGACAGGTGATCTACTTTATAAAGACAAACATGTGCATCCTACGTGTTCTTTGACATTTATTTGGAATGCTATTTGTTTGTTGACCGGTTTTAGACAATTTTAAAATGCAAGAGATTAATTTATCCTCACATGTAGTGAATTATTTTTTTAAAGAAAAATTTTATTTTTAAAAGAAATAAAAAATTTTAGTGACATAGTTTTACGGTTTTTATGAATTACGAGGGTCTGATTCTCACATCTTAGTGGGATACGTAGGAAGTCCTCCTCGGGATACGACCCTATCTTTTGAAAAATTTATTCATAAATTTATTGGAGAATATTTTAAAAATATGATTACTTTCATAATTATTTTTCTAATTCTCAGGTCCAATTTTT
>NW_025880581.1:1900-5577 GCF_002878395.1 Capsicum annuum
TATATTTCAAGAACTACGCACACCTGATTCTCATCTTAATGAGATACGTAGGCAGTCCTTCATGGATTCGGTGGTATTAAAAAGAAAAATTTTGAACTCTGACACATTAATTTTCTCCAAAATCAAAATAGTGTTAAGGTGGTTGGTTTGTGGCTAAGTTGGCATCTCACCAATGCAACACCATGTTCAAAGAACAAGTAAGATGACCCACAAAAAATGATATAGAGTCAGAGATGAGTTGTTGTAGATTGTTAGAAATGAGGAATAATAAGAAATGATCTGAAAAGTGAGAAATTTGGTGCGAAATATGAGAAACATGCAAATACTGAGAGAGAAAAAGAGAGTTCCCACAAGGATTTTTACATGTTTCAATGTTCACTTGCCTCTAAACTCCATAACACTAATGTTGGACATGTACGAGGGTCATGATAATCCTTTGATTCATATGAAAAAGTTTTGTAATCAATAAAGAGGAGTAGGAGAAAAGAAAAATTATTGATGGCTTACTTTGGAGAGAGTTTAAGGTGATAAATTCAAAATGATCAAGTTAAAAAAAAAAAAAGATGATATAGCAATGATTGTGGAGACTCCATTAAGGCCGACGTGCAATTCAAAGGCTAAAATATTAAATTCGGCAATTTAGAAGCCAATCTACTCCTCACGAGGAAGAATTTTTGGTAGTCTTTTTTGTTTTTTTTGTACTATTCAAATTATTTTAGGGTTAAAATTTGAGATATATCTTATCTTATTTTATTAAAATTTCTATTTAAATCCTTCTATATTTTGGTTAGCAAATGTGTGTCCTTTTTATTTTATTTTTATTATATATTATTTTGTTTTTTTTTTCTTCTTTAAAGAGCACTTTCTATGGTGATTCTAGAGATGTGATATGCATGTTGAATTCACAGACTGATCTTTAACTCCAATCTAATCCTGAAATATTTGACAAGAAGATAGAGTTGAAAGAAAAAAGCATATAAGAAAATAAATAAAGTGTTCAAGTATTTGGAGAGATAGTTACGACCTCTTTTGAATGTATTGAGTCAATCACTTTGTGAATCAGAAAATAACTTGATCATCGATTAGAAAACTCAATTCGAGAATTTTGAATGAGGTCGATTGGAGGATATATAGTATCCACTATAAGGAAAATCAAAAGGAAGTTAGCTCCAAAAGGGCATGAGTCACTCATCGATAAAAAAAAGTACAATATAAGTGAACATGTATATTTTACAAGCTTAAAAGAAGTGACGCAAGTGCATGAGCTTAGTCACGATCATTGTTGACAAAGATGCATATGATCTTCATGTTCTACTCTCAGATTACATGTTATGTACTTGTGTTTTGAAGGATTCATATGAAGAAGGCATTTTATTCTACTACCCAAATATTGTGTCATCCTTTGTTACCCCTTTTGAGCTTTAGTGTTATTTTCTTTCGTACCCCTCTTTTGGAATCAAAATAGAATTTGAAAAAGTAAAAAAAAAAAGTATCAAGAAAAATGGCACAAAAAAAAAAAGTTGAAAAAATATATATTAAAAGAAGAAGAAGAAGAAGAAGAAGAAATCAATCAAAAATTTAAAATCAAACAAAAGAATGATGTTTCCTGAACTACGTTTGACCTGATTCTTGCTATGACAAGATACGTAGGCAGCCCTACTCTGGGGTTCAGTCCAACCAAAAGAAAATTCAAGTTACTCAGAATGAAATAAAACTGGGACAAAAGTTTATTTCCTTAAAAGAGTTGATTACAAAAGTTGTATATTTTACACAATGTTGTGTAAATTTTAAGCCCCATGCCGATCTTTCTTTCTATTCCATTCCAAAAACCAAGTTACCATCAAATAAAGACCTTCAGATCAATATTTGAGAATGTCAAGGCTAAACATGTTATTGGTGCTTGATATTTCATATTTTGAGTGTTATTTTCTAAAAAAAAAAAAAAAGAGTCTTATTGGTGAAAACCCTTTTGGGTATCATAAGGCGACCATGTGTTGTGAGATCAATAAAAATGAGAGTCTTATTGGTAAAAGTCTTCATGGGCCCTATAAGACGACAATGAGTTGAAAAAGAAAAGAAATGGGAGCGGCTTGTTAGCGAAAACCCATCGAGGTGTCACTAGTCTAAGGAGGATTATAATCCAGAGGGAACAAGTTCAAGAATGGATCTCTTTCACATTGAATGAGTTGGTAAAAAGTTGTAATAATTGGTGTAGGTAGATCTGGTTGTTTGATTCAAAATGCATGTCATAATCACCAGAATCAGTTTCCACATTCAGATAAGTTTTCTCTTTGTTTTAAAAAAAAGAGATGCCTATTGTCTTTTTCTTTTTGTTTTATTTTAATTTTTGATTTTTCATGTCCTTGTCATCAAACGAAATTTTTTTGTTGTCTTTTGAGTCAAATTCACGTCAAGTTGAGTGAGAAAGGACTCCAAACTCGCTACCAACTCCTTTAAAGGTACAAAGCAAGACAAGGGTCAATACACAAAGATAACATGTTTCAAAAATAAAGTAAAGTACTCGAGAATACTTGTCATCCGATAATTTTTGGACTCATAAAAGTATAAAAGGTATATTTAAAGCTGAATCCCAAGGCATCATGCAAGAGAAATATGATTTGAGTCAAAACATTTTAGTAGTCAAAATTTGGGATCAATACTACAACAAGTCAACAATACCTATCAATGATTTGCAATGGAGCTGGGCATGACAAGTGTAAGAGATCGTCTCAATAGACAAATACCACAAATCAACCACCGTATTTTAAAATTATATTAAAAAAATTTTCTTTATATGAAACAAAAACATGTGTTACCTTCATATCAAAGGTTTCAAAGCTTAACTATTAAAAGCTGCAATTTCTCACTTCTGCAAATGCAAGAGATAGTATACACAGATTTGGTAATCAATAATGGTAAAAACTCATCATTTTAACCCCTAGAAGACCACTTCCTAGTCCGGATAATTCAAGATTCATTTGTTAGGTGATGCACTTCCTAACTTGAACCATCACTCCTAGAAGACACACATTCTAGTTGAGTCAGTTCATTCAACCCCTAGGAAACACATTTCCTAGTCTAAATAAGTTAGTTTTCATTTGTTAGGTGAAACATTTCCTAACTTGAACCTTCACTCCTAGAAGACGTACTTTCTAGTCGAGTCATTTCATTTGACCCCTAAGAAACGCACTTCCTAGTCTAAATAAGTCAGTTTTTATTTGTTAGGTGAAGCATTTCCTAACTTGAACCATTACTCCTAGAAGACGCATTTTCTAGTCGAGTCATTTCATTTGACCCCTAGGAGACGCACTTCCTAGTCTGAATAAGTCAGTTTTTCATTTGTTTGGTGAAGCACTTCCTAACTTGAACATTCACTTTTAGAAGACGTACTTTCTAGTCGAGTCATTTCATTTGACCCCTAGGAGACGCACTTTCTAGTCTGAATAAGTCAGTTTTTCATTTGTTAGGTAACGTACTTCCTAACTTGAACCTTCATTCCTAGAAGACGCACTTTTTAGTCGAGTCATTTCATTTGACCCCTAAGAGACGCACTTCCTATTCTGGATAATTCAAGTTTTATTTGTTAGGTGATGCACTTCCTAACTTGAACCATTACTCCTAGAAGACGCATTTTCTAGTCTAGTCCTTCCATTGAACCCTAGGAGACGCACTTCCTA
>NW_025880582.1:0-3969 GCF_002878395.1 Capsicum annuum
GGGGATTCAATAGAATAAAATCCCTTAACAAACCATCTGTAACAATCAGCCAAACCCAAGAAAATCCTAATATCTGATGGAGTGACAGGGCGAGGCCAGTTTCTTATTTCTTTGGTCTTTTGAGGATCCACTCTAATGACATTACCAGAAACGATATGACTAAGGAATGCTACTGACCTTAGATAAAATTTGCACTTATTGCATTTGACGAATAGCTGATGATCTCTGAGATTCTAAAGTACTGTTCTGAGATGGTCTGCACAATCACGCTCACTGTGGGAATAAACCAGAATATCATCTATGAAGACTATGAAAAACATGTCCAAGTACTACTTGAACGCACGGTTCATCAAGTCCATAAAAACTTCTGGGGCATTGGTAAGACCAAAGGACATAACTAAGAATTCAAAATGACCATACCGTGTACAGAAAACTATTTTCGAAATGTCACATTCTCTAACTCTGAGATGATGATAGACAGATTTGAGGTCTATCTTAGAGAAATAATAGACACCCTAAGTTGATCAAATAAGTCATCGATTCTGGGAAGAGGATATATGTTCTTGACCATGACCTTATTGAGTTGATGGTAGTCTGTACATATTCTGAGAGAACCGTCTTTCTTGTGCACGAATAATACTTGAGCACCCCATGGGGAAATGTTGGGTCTGATGAATCCCTTATCTAAGAAATCCTTTAACTATTCTATGATTTCTATTGGTGCCATTCTGTATGGTAGAATAGAGATAGGCTGAGTATTTGAAAGAAGATCAATACCAAAGAATTTTTCCCTTTTGGGAGGAATTCTTAGAAGATCATCGGGAAAGACATCCGAATATTCATTCATTACTGGGACTGATTCAGGACTGGGAGTCTCGGAATGGGAATCCTTAACATTAACAAGATGATATACACATACCTTAGATTTTAATTTCCTTGCCCGAAGGTAGGAAAAATGCTGACCTCTGAAAGCGGATACACTACCCTTCCACGCTAGGACGGGTTCATTAGGGAACTAAAACTGAACTATTCTGTTTCTGCAATCGGTTGTGGCATAGCAGGAATGACGCCAATCCATGTAAAGAATGACATCAAAATAAGTCTGTTGAAGTAACTTTCTGAAATATCGTAACCAGGTAGTTCCTATAACCCACCGAGCTATGATGGTTTTACCTACTGGGGTAGAGACTAAAAAGGGCTCTGCTAGAATTTTGGGACTGACTCCAAAATCAATTGCTATCTAGGGAGTAACAAAAGACAAAGAAGCTCCTAATCTAGAAAAGTGTAAACATGCATATGAAAGATCTGTAACGTACCAGTAGCTACATCAAGAGAATTTTCCTGATCCTGTCAGGACTAAAGAGAATAGAGACGATTTGGGCATTGCCCACTAGTAGCACTGGTGGTGGCACCCTACTGATTTGGGAGATCAGACTGAGTTGAGAAGCAGAGATGACTCTAATAACCTGAATGAGGGCAGTCACTGACTCTGTGGCCTGGCTTGCCACAACCGAAACAGACATCGCTACCAGCTCTACAAGCATCCTTGTGGTTCTTACCAAAAATATGACAAAGAGAATTAGTTCGGACATTGATAACACTGCTCTGAGACATAAAGCCTGGCATTCTATCTCTGTTACCCTCCTTGAACTTCAGAACTGAAGCACTGGCCAAAGAAATGGATGGAGCTGATGATTTAGGACAAAACTGGAATGGTTTTCTCCTTCGGATTTAGGCTGAGTAGAGTTGAAACTTCTATCTTCGCTCTCTTATTTTGCTTTTCCCTCAGCTTAATTTTCTTCTCCTCTATCTACTGAGCATAATTCATAAGCCTAGCTAAAGTCATTATACTATTCAGCATGGCAAATATGCACTGATTTACTATGCTATTATTTACCCCTAAAGCGAACTTACTCATCTTGGCTCTATTGTTTACAACCACATGACGGGGATATCTAGGTAATTGAGTAAACTTAAGAGAATACTCTTTCACCATTATATTTCCCTTCCTGAGGTTGATGAATTCTATTACCTTAGTCTTTCTAAGCTCTTGGGGAAAGAATCTATCTAAGAATGCAGTGATAAAGTCCTCCCACTCTATAGGACCTGCATCATCTGACCTCTATGACTTCTACTATTTGAACCAAGTATGAGCCACATCCTACAACTTATATGCAGCTAGCTCAGCACTCTCAACAGTAGTCACCTCCATGATGTCTTTCACCTTCTAAACCTGATCAATGAATTCCTGAGGGTCCTCATCTACCATAGACCTGAGGAAGGACGGAGGATTCATTTGGGTGAACTCATGACTCCTATCTGCGGCTGCATTGGCCATTGGGTTGGTCGGAATTACTGCTAGCCATTCATGTTGAGCGGGAATTAATTGAGTAAGAGTAGTGAATACGGCCCTAAACTCCACATGAGAAATATGATCGCCCAATGGATCTTCGGGCTGAGGGGCTGACTGATTTCTGTTTCTTCTTTTAGGAGGCATGATCTGTAGAAGAAAGAGGGAAAAAAATTAGACTGACAAATTGACTTGAGATTATGCTCAAGGGCATGACATAAATACTGAAAGAAGGGAAAGTGTTCCTAAAACATCTTATAGCCTCTTTTACATAAATGTGGCACGCAACACACCCATGTACAAGACTCTACTAGATGTAGCTTTTAGACTTCTTAGGACTCTATTTAACCTTAGGCTCTGATACCAAGTTTGTAATTCCCTAAATCTAGTACTCAGAATGTTACACGGTGCTCATGACCTCGAAGGACAACAAGCTAACCCATGATTGATATCTGTACCTGTATACTGCATAAAATACTTTATAATGAGGAAACATGAACTTAAAGGCCATAAGGTTCAATACTGAACATGATCTGAATGATATAACATCTGTGTGGGGTAATAGAATACCTAAAACACAACTGAACATACTGAAGTCTGAAACATGATAGTCTAAAAAGCCTCTAACTGACTGATCTATCTGAGTAAGTAGTTGATGGGACATGTCACCAACTTACTCCAACTAATAAATTGATTAATGAGATAATAGGAAAATGATCATGTCCTCGAAAGATGAGGACTTACTTCTAACTTTGTCTGCGTATATTTGGAATCTACTATTGCTCTGGAGCTCGTGTGTTTGAACCTATGGTATAAGACACCATAGCACAAATGCGTCAGTACTTTAAATGTACTAGTATGCATGAGAGGTAGGCTGAATGCATGGGGTTCATATGTATAAACAATAATGACAACTGACTAACTATCATGAGCATAAGAATACATGCATGAGACATAACAATTGACAGTAATACTATGATAAAATGATTATTGAATCTGAATATAACTGATAACATGAGTGACTGTATCTGATAGTCCTGAATCTGATAGAACTATCTGAGTTCCATACTATATCTGAGTTGACTATATCAGACATTCCTGAAATATAAAAAACTATCTGAGTTCTATTACTGAGACTGATTGACTATATCTGACAGTCCTGATTCTATAATATGACACTATGGAAAGTAGTTATCCAAATGACATGCCCCTAATATGCTGTTATGGATGAGTTGGGGTCAAATCTGTAACCCAAATTGGAAAGGTTTCAATACCGCTCCACTGGTAAGGATAAGCTGTGGGTAACCTACATCTAATAGTATCCCTAAAAGAGAATGGTGGGCCCCTTATCTGACAGTGCTTAACCACCTAATCAACGCTCATCGAATAGTGTTGATTTGTCAACCTATGCTGGCTACATAGTTCTAGAATGCAAGGATGACTTATAAGAATCACACCCTCATCTGATAGTGTGTGTTCCAATCTTTGGGTTCACTCGGTGCTAATAACTACTCCAATCTAAATAGACTCTAAACATGAATGAACACTATGCATACCTTAGTTTATGATTTCGTGAGAATTGACGGTCAAAACCTTCTTGAATTCGATCCCCAATAGAA
>NW_025880582.1:4069-4946 GCF_002878395.1 Capsicum annuum
TAAATAGGGGTAGGAAATTGACCCTTTTAACCCTTGGATGCGTCTTTTAAAATTATAAGAATTTGCCGAACTGGACCTTTAGCGTGACGCGATGCTATCGTGCTGTGTCATTGTATTTTTTCAATTAGAAAATTGAGGGATGACACGACGTGGGTCCATTGCTTTAACACTCTCTTTGTGACCTGGAACTTTGGCACGACGCGGGGGAAATTGTGCTGAGATACTGGAAAATGGATACTTTTGAATTTAGGTCCTGGCGCGACGCGCCATAATCGTGGACCCCTACTGGAATTTTCCAAATTCCATTTCCTTTTGTGGTGCAGCGTGCCACTGACTAATATTTCACTATTTTATGATGGGAACTTGAAACAGTCATAACTTTTGACCCGATTATCGGATTTAGGAGAATCTTATATTGATGGAAAGCTGATTGAATTTCCCACATGAAAAAAATGTGAAAATCTTGAAAATTCCTTATAGAATAATCATCATTCAATTTTGAAGATAATACTAGACATTCTTGAGATGAAATTAGCTAGAAAAAAGTATGGGTTATTACACCCATGTAAGCAAACAATTTCCTCAATGTACAACTTGGCATAATCATACCCCGAATAGTTAGTTCTCACAGGCAAAAAGTGAGATGACTTGGCCATCCGATCTATAATCACCCAAATGAAGTCATATTATTTTCGGGACCTCGGAAGCCCCATGATGAAATCTATATTGATCATCTCCCATTTTCACATAGGTAATGCTATCTCCTCGGAAGTACCACCTGGTCTCAAATGTTCCATCTTGACTTGTTGACAATTTAAATATTTAGAAATAAAATCAGCAACATCACGTTTCATATTGTTTCACCAATAAATTGTCT
>NW_025880583.1:0-21294 GCF_002878395.1 Capsicum annuum
TATTACACAACAATCCTCATGGAAATCATTCTAAACATAGGGGAACATGTACATTCATAACTTGGGTCACAGTTTAACTATCTAGCATAATTTCTATTCTCCTAGTCATTTTATCAAACACTTAGGTTGCATGATTTAATGCTTAGGCATGAGCATGAACTTAATACAACCTTACTTCGCAATTCAACCTAGTTTCATGATTTCAGTCCAAATATTAGCGTAATTTCATAAAGACATAATAAAGGTTCCATCTTGGAATTCATACAACAACAACACATGAACATAATTCATTTCATAGAATGAATATCACAATTCATAATTTAAAACTTTATTCTTGGGCTTCATGGACGTGAGGAGTCCATGAATGAACACTATGCATACCTTAGATGGAAGATTCTTTATGATTCACAAAGAAATTTACTTGAACTTGGATCCCCAATTGAAAATCCTAATGTGTTCTTGAGAGGATTTTGAGAGAAAGGGGTGTATTTTGGTGTAAATGAGGCTTAATCCCATGTTTAAGCCTTATACTGGGTTGGGAAAATTACTCTTTTTTCCTTTAAGATGCGGACATTTAATGACTAAATAACTAGGCACCGACGCTATGGGCGATGCGGCACGTCGAGGGTTGCGATGATATACCCAACGCGGTGCGCTGTAAACAAGTCAAGCCTCAGTTGTTTTGGCTCTGGAAGTCTGCAAAACTGGTGACCTATGCGATTGGAGATGCGGCATGCCAATATCGCATTGGTCCACTATTTTGGACTTCCAATCTTGATCTAAATGAGTTTCCAAAAAATCCAAAACTTTTCGGAGAACACCTATTGACCTTCCTGATCATGAATCAATAGAAATATGGACCATTAAAGGACATTAAGGTGGCTAAATGAATTTACCAACTTTTGAAGGCCAAAATTAAGCTAAGTTTGGAATGTAGCTACAATTTTCTAAGTCTAGGACCCCCTTGACACGCTCAAAGGACTATATTAAGCTTTAGAATTTTACGGGGTGTTACAACGTTCTATCTCTCTATTCCTTCTTTCGAGATCACAAGGTCGACAATATATATATTTATATATATTGGTAGATAAATACATCAAATAGTTAAATTAAAGATAAACAAGCAACCATATATGATAAGAAATTTAGGCGAAATCAATTCAAAACAATAATACTCATGTTCTTGGCTTTAACCCCGAAAAAGGAGTTCTTAGCCACTCATAGTCATAATAAACATCTAAATAATTGTTTGAATGATTAAAACCATAAGAAATTAAAAAAAAAGGAATATAAAACCTAAAAAGAGGTTGTGATAGCCTCCAATGTTATCCAAGTTGATCTAGTCAAAACAGAATTTAACACATTATATTTATACTGGACAAGTCATAAACCTAATAGGATTAGGTTTCCACTTTGTCCTTGTTTAACAAGGAACAATTTTATCAATTTTAATTCTAATCACGTGGAGGTGAATTCCTCATTTCCATAAGCTCGTTAAGTGGTACAATTGCGGTGAGATACTAGACGTGCCAATTGCCAATTTGCTAATTACCGCGATGTGGTACCTCCTTCATTGCTATTAGAACCATATAGCAGTGGTGGCTCACTATTTTGGGTCCCTTATGACCCGTTTGGTGTGTTGTACATGCCAATAGGCCAACCCCACAGTCCTCACATGCCCTGGACATTCCAGGTATCCAAATTGCTTTAAATTTTGTATTATGCTTTCGTTGATCCATTACGAGACCTTTTGAGTTGTTTCAACTTTATTTTAAGCTTGTATATCCTTAATACATAATAATAACCCATTAACCAAGAATAATTTATCATTAAACACAACAATTTAGATCAAAACAACACAACATCCAAGACAGTGAACTAGAAACTCGAGCTAAGACTAACCTTCATTCACTTTGATCTTAAGCTTATTGTTTTGACCCTTGGCTTGATACAATTGACCCTTGAACATTATCAACAAGTTTTTTCACTTACAAATACACAATAACTCCCTTAGGAACTAATTAAAAATGTTAGAACTAACATGATAGACTAGACAAGCACATAACTTAAGCTAGCAATACTAGTTTTCTTGGTTGAACTCTAAGTGCTAAAATTGAACCCAAATTCGTATGAAAACACCATTAAACATTGTAAACACATACATGGACACTTAGATGCACATTTATCTCATTATCAACACATTAATAATATGAATCATCGTCAAAATAAGGTTAAAAAGGCTAGAATAGTAAAGCTAGAATGTATAAATACACCCAACAACAAGTAGATATTCCTTGTTCTGATCATTGTGGTGCACCGATTCATCTAAGATCATAAGAATAGATGAAGTTCTAGATGAGGATTAGTTATATCTAATAGTTAGATGAATTCATATGGTGTGTCCCCTGGTAGAAGTATATGAAATTGTGGTTCATAGAGGTTCTAGGGTAGACGGAAAGATTTTTCTTTTTATATAGTATTAACTGTGAAGAAACCATGAAGTTGTTATTTTTTTGGTGAAATATGAATGAATCACGTGTTATTGGGTTTATATAAGGGTAAGAAATTGACCCTTTTAACCCTTGGACGCGTATTTCAATTCTGTGAAAATTTCCTAATTTAGACCCCTGGATCGACGCGGCGCTATCGCGTCGTATCTCTGGAAAGTGACAAGTGGGAAATTGCATGGTGGAAGACGCAGAGCTATTGCATTTCCGCTTGGTTTGCAACCTGAAAGTTTGGCATGACACACCACTATCATGTAGCAACACTATAAATAGACAATTGCCATGTAAGTTGGCTCCGCGACGCGCTGATGGCTCATGTGATATACTGCCTCACTAAAAAGGCGGCCCTAACTCTTCGTTCAGGTGTTGGATTTGGGCCAATTTGGTATCAATGGAAAGCTTATTCAACTTCCCACATGATAAAAAGTGAAAATATTGAAAATATCACATGCATAAAAGTAGATTCATCTTTGACACAAGTTTTTGACATTTTTGGGACGAATTTAAGATAGGTAGAATTAAAGGGTATTACAATATCTCCCCCTAGGGAACATTCATCCTCGAATGAGACCAATTTATATTGGATAACGATAAGCTAAAGAATATATTGAACATGAACAGCTAAAACATGACTACCCGACTGACATTACTGAGATTCATACTGAGCATGCATATCTGATGCATGATTTTAGGACTGAGTTGATACATGAATGCATGACTAAGAGTACTGATAAGCTGATCACACATATCTGATGCATGAATATATGACTGAACTGAATTATGAATACGCAACTAAACTTGTAAAGATAATGATACCAAGTTTGAAATGAAAACTGAGCATGGAACTGAATACCACATTTGTAACTGGAATCTGAACATGAAACTGAATAAACTTAAGACGAGCTATTACCTTGGGCTGAGTCTAAGCTTAATTACTATATATGCATGAGAAAAAACATGAGAATGTAACTGGGTATCGTGAACTGAACTGAGCCATTGAGTACATAGCTTACGGCTGATATTTGAGCTAGAGGGTCAACCTATGAGTACCCCATACTCCTAAACTGGATTCCTTAAGTAAAGAAAGAATGGGATGTTCTTGTAATTAAAGTGTGGGTGTTCATAGTGTATCTCCCCCTTGGAAAACTATGTCCCTCAAAGAATACCAACTTGTCTGAGTTGCTGAGGAAACTGAAACGATGTACAAGGCATCTACGAGCTAAGTCTTAACTGAATATCTAGGATCTAAAACTGAGGCATGATACATGAACTGGGATGATCTTGCACCTATCTATTTGGTTCATCTTAGAATGGTTACATTCATGAGGTTTAATATAGTACGTCTAGATGGAAGGGATGGAAACCCAAACCATGCAAACTTGTTCTTCTGACTGATAGACTGACTTTTTGGTTTTACGGACTAACTCATGATGAAAACTTATGGTCGACTAGAGACTTTATTTAACACTCTTTATATAGAGTTCTAATGGCTTTAGGGCGCAAGGAAATCTTGACCTTGTCTAAACAAGATAGCTAATAAGAAAATCATTACATGGCTAAAGTTCGGTAAGATGAATTGAGGCCTACGAACACCATTTAAGATGAAATGACTAAGCCTCTTGCACTGCAACTGATATTGCTGAAAAAAGTCACATGGGTACTCAACATGAGTGCATAAATATATTAACTTATCTGATTAACTGGGTAGCTGATAGATGAATACTGGGCGTGTAAAACTGAATTGTACTTGGTCTAAATAGCTAAAATATTTGTAATGCCCGAAAATGGGTCCTGGAGCCTCACATGGTGCTTAAGGCTACGAGTAGCCCCAAGCTAACCCTTTGAGCCATTTTCATTCAGTTCAACACAAATCAACGGGGTTTCCATAAATAATCCTCAAATATCCACATAGTAATCATCATCCAAGAATAAAAGAATTTTAGAAAGATAACAAAATACGACTTATTAGTCAACTCCCAACATCTATACTAGTCTAACAATCCTCTAAGAAAATCAATAAAACCAGCGAGCCATTGAGATATGCCCTAATTGACTCATACTCAGTTATCGAATGTAAGCAATTCCGTGAAACCAACATCAGACATCACGTCCTCGGAACATGAGGACTTACCACAACAGAAGATGTAGAACAGCGTGCCTGAAGAATCACTGTCGAACCTGGAACTGAGCACCAGAACCTACATTCCAAGAAAATATAGTCCACATCCAAAGATGTGGGTCAGTACCATGGAAAGGAACCGAGTATATGGGGTGTATGCAGTTGTATAAATATCATCATCATAAATATTTATAAGAAATATACAGGATGTATGAAAGACTCACATAGCCCGAAGAAAATCATCATAATCATGAGAGGATGAAATAAGTATAATAACACATGTGAGTCATTATATAATTTGCCAATCACTTTCAGTTCATCAAGAATGGCAATTCTCATAATGTAAATATCATTTAAATCTTTCAAAAGAATAACTTTCACAATTCTACTTTCAAATCACTTTACCGTTCACCATAGACACAAGGAAACACACACACTGGGAGATCCTATAACCAACATAAACCATGTGAGCTACATGGAGTCCAACATACAACCCACGTTGGGGATAGCCGTCTTATCCTTGCCATCGGAGAAGGACTATCGATATCAAATCCACACACCCTAGTGATCACTATATAAATCAGCCTCAGGCTCACTCCTACGGGGGCACGTAGTTCTAGGGAAGTAAGGTCGCTTTATACCTCCCACTCAATGCTAAAGATTTCTCCTAGACTTAGCTCACATCATTTCAAAGACAATCCACAACAAAACAATTTCAGTAATATACAAATATACATCGGGAGCCATCATACTTTCCATCTATCAAAATCAACCACGTGGTGGATTTCTTTCACACTCGAGTTCAAAACAACTCTATTAAGACCAATAGGTCAAATCATTCAAAATATCTCAAATATTCAACATCAACGTGCTTATGACACACACTTTCTCAAAAAAACACAATTTCCAATGGGGATTCACGATCCAAATATCAAAATCATGATAAATATAGTTTAAGATTCATGCTTTATATCACCACACATGTAAATTGATCTTTCAAAATCATAAACATCAAGATTTCATAATAATCATCATAAGATATGGGTTTATGTTTCAAATTCATAAAAATCAAATAAAAATCATGCCTTTGTAAAGAAAATTACTTTTGGGCACAAGAATGAAAGAGAGTTCTTGTTGAAAAAAAATCTCCACATACCTTGAATGATGAACTTTAGATCGATATTTGTTTTTGAGATGTTAATCGTGCCTTTGAATGATGGTTCTTGGAGTTCTTGAACTAGGAACTTGGAATCTTGAATAAATTTGCAGAATTAATGGTGAACTTTGGAGGTTCTCGAAGTTGGATGTGGGAGCTTAGGGTTTTCTTTTTGAGGGAATTTGATGAAATATAATATATAATGGTTCTAATAGGCTTTAATATAGGGTTAGGACAGATTTTGGGTGAGGAGAAATGACCAAAACGCCCCTAAAACTCAAATAATTCTCGAATCTGTCCTTTGGTGGACTGTTTTGATAGTCTGAAGTAGATCAACCATAACATTTTACTTCGATATCCAAATTGGATGAAACCAATTTCATTAGAAAGAGAACTCTCATATATTTCCGTTGATATATAGTATCTCACCCAGATCATTGTGTACGAGGAGTTATGATCATTTGAAATTGACCCAAAAATTCACTTTTAATAGGTTGAAGTAGATCGACCATAACTTTTTGCTCTGATAGACAAATTGGATGAAACCAATTTCATCGGAAAGAGGACTCGCAGAGATTTTCGTTGATATATAGTAGATCACCCATATCATTATGTACAAGGAGTTATGATCGTTTAAAGTTGGAGCAAAAATATGCCAGGCCTCAGTACTTTTTCTTGCACGTCTTACTGTTCACTACTATTCACGGTTCGATCGGGATGTTCATAACTCGTCGCTCGGGTGTCCGTTTTGGATGATCCACATATCGTTGGAAAGATTATTCGATACTCTACGCAATGGTGGGTCATAATCTAAGAGATTCTGCATGGAAAATTTATAGTTCATTCTAGAAGATAGAACCCAACACATTTACGCACAAAATTTCAATGAAAAATTTCCCGGAGTATTACATGATCCCCCCTTAGAAACATTCATCCTCGAATGACACTAGACATGCCAAGATTAGATAGGGAATAGAGCATACAGCTGAAACCATTCATTAGACTCATCACCACATCATTTCTCACTACGAATGCAACATAGAATGCATAAATTCAAGAAACTACAGCTGAACACATAATAAATGACAGCTGAACTGCTGCAACTTTTATCAAAAGTGCATGATTAGGAAAGAATGGTACCTTCGGCTTGATCGGAGTTCGTGGAAAATAGGTACGGCTACTTGGATCGCATATCCGCCTCAGCTTCCCAAGTTGTACCCTCAACAGATTGGTTTCGCCACAACACCTTGACCAAGGGAACTTCTTTGTTCCTTAGTATTTAGACACTGAAATCAAGAATCTCAACAGGAATCTCATTAAAAGAAAGATTTTCTTGAATGTCAGCACTCACAGAGGAATCCACTACCACAGCATCGCTAATATGCTTTCTAAGCATGGAGACATGGAATATTGGATGAACAGTGGACAACTCGGAAGGCAACTCGACCTCATAAGCTACCTTACCAACACGGCTAAGAATTTTGTAAGGACCAATATAACAAGGTCTAAGCTTCCCCTTCTTTTCGAATCTCTTCACTTCCCTCATGGATGAAATTTTTAGATACACTAGGTCACCAACTTCAAACTCAAGGTCTCTCCTTCTAACATCTGCATATGACTTCTGACGACTCTGCGCAGTTTTCAACCTTTCCCTAATCAACTTAACTTTTTCCATAGCCTCAAATACCAAATCAGGACCACTCACAGCCGCTTCACCCACCTCGAACCAACCTATGGGTGATCTACACTTCCTCTCATATAAGGCTTCAACCGGAGCTATGCCAATACTAGAGTGGAAACTATTATTGTAAGCAAACTCTTTCAATGGAAACTGATCATCCTAACTTCCCTTAAAGTCAAGTGCACAAGCTCTCAACATATCCTCTAAGGTCTGGATGGTCCCCTAAGCCTGATCATCAGTCTGCGGATGAAAAGCAGAACTCAAAAAAACTTGGGCACCAAGACCCTTCTGAAAAGCTTTTCAAAATTGTGAAGTGAACTGAGTTCCCCTATCCGAAATAATAGACAAGGCAACTCCATGCAGTATGACTAGCTCTCGGATATACAATATAGCGTAATCCTCAGCAGTATATGAAGTATGAACAGATAAGAAATGAGCAGACTTAGTCAACCTATCAACCACAACCCAAATGGAATCATGATGGCATTGGGAAGGAAGTAAACCAATCACGAAGTCCATATTTATCTCTTCCCACTTCCAGGTAGGAATACAAAACTCTTGCATCATACCACCAGGTCTTTGGTGTTCAACCTTAACCTATTGGAATGTTGCACACTTAGCTACAAATGCTGCTATATCTTTCTTCATGCCACTCCACCAATAGATTTCTCGCAAGTCTCGGTACATCTTGGTGGCACCAGGATGAATAGAATATCGCACCCCGTGCACTTCAGCCATAATCCTCTGTCTTAGATCATCAACATTCGGGATACATAATCTACCCTGCAATCTCAACATACCATCTCCCCCTTGGGAGAAAACCTCTACTTTTTGGTCCTTGACTGACTCCTTCAGTCTGACCAAACTAGCATCTAATTATTGGTTTTCTTCACTTCTGAAACCAAGGAGGATTCGGAACTACTCTGAACCCCTATACTACCTTCAGCAGAGTCAAACAACCTAACCCCCAATCTAGCCAAATGATGTACATCACGAGATAACTCTTTCTTACCTCCTACCACATGCGAAACACTACCCATGGACACTTTACTTAGGGCATCCGCCACAACATTGGCCTTGCTCGGATGGTACAGCACACTCATGTCATAGTCCTTTAACAATTCTAACTATCGTCTCTGCCTAAGATTCAATTCTCTCTGGGTAAACACATACTGCAGACTCTTATGATCAGTGAAAACATCAATATGGATACCATACAAATAGTGTCTCCATATTTTCAAAGCAAACACAATAGCAGCCAACTCAAGGTCATGGGCGGGGTAATTTTTCTCATGGGGTTTCAACTGTCTAGAAGCATAAGCTATCACCTAACCCTTCTGCATCAATACGCAACCCAACCCAACTCTCGAAGCATCACAGTACACCACAAAACCATCAACACCATCAGGCAAAGTCAAAACAGGGGCTAAAGTGAGTCGAGTCTTCAACTCTTGAAAACTCTTCTCACAAGATTCGGACCACAAGAACTTTACTTTTTTTGGGTCAACCGAGTCATAGGAGACACTATAGAGGAGAAACCCTCAAAAAAACGACGGTAATAACCAGCTAAACCCAAGAAAATTTGGATATCAGTCAGACAAATAGGTCTAGGCCAATTTCTAACAGCTTCGGTCTTTTGGAAATCAACTCTAATACCCTCAGAAGAAATGATATGACCCAGAAAAGCAACTGACCTTAGCCAAAACTCACACTTACTGAACATGGAAAACAACTTGTGATCTCTAAGGGTTTGCAAGACAATTCGGAGATGATCAGAATGTTCATCCTCACTATGGGAGTACACCAATATATCATCGATGAACACTATGACAAACATATCCAGATATGGTTTGAACACTCGATTCATGAGGTCCATGAAAGCTGTTGGGGCATTAGTTAACTCAAAAGACATAACAAGAAACTCAAAATGGCCATAACTAGTTTGGAAAGTGGTTTTTGGGATGTCACACTCCCTAACTTTGAGTTGATGATAGCCGGAACGAAGGTCTATCTTTGAGAAATAACTTGCACCTAACAATTGGTCAAACAAATCATCTATTCTCGGAAGGAGGTACTTATTTTTTATGGTGACTTTATTCAGTTGGCGATAATCAATGCACATACGCAAAGAGGAGAGCACGAATCAATAGTAGAGAGAGACACTTTAAGCACGATAGACTTCTGATAGAGAGAATCACACTTTTTCCTAAAACGTCTTGTAGCCTCTTGCTCATAGATGTGGCACGATACACACCGATGATCAAGACTCTACTTAACGCGGCTTGTCAAACTCCCTAGGACACCTTAAAACTTTAGGCTCTAATACCAAGCTTGTAATGCCCTGAAAACAGGTCCCGAAGTGTCACACGGTGCTTAAGGATACGAGTAGCCCCAAGCTAATCCTTTGAGCCATTTTCATTCAGCTCAACACAAATCAATGGGGTTTCTATAAATAACCGTCAAATATCCACAGAGTAATCATCATCCAAGAATAAAATAATTTCATAAAGATAATAAAATATGACTTATTAGTCAACTCCCAACATCTATACTAGTCTGACAAGCCTCTAAGAAAATCAATAAAACCAACGAGCCATTGAGACATGCCCCAACTGACTCATACTCAGTTATCAAATGTAAATAATTCTGTGAAACCAACATCAGACATCACATCCTCGAAACATGAGAACTCACCACAACAGAGGATATAGAACAGCATGCCCAAAGAATCATTGTTGAACTTGGAATTGAGCACCTGAACCTACATTTTGAGAAAATGTAGCCCACATCTGAAGATATGGGTCAGTACCATGGAAAGAAACCGAGTATATGGGGGTGTATGCAGTTGTATAAACATCATCATCATAAATATTTATAAGAAATATACAGGATGTATGAAAGACTCACATAGCCCGAAGAAAATCATCATAATCATGAGAGGATGAAATAAGTATAATAACACATATGAGTTATCATATAATTTGTCAATCACTTTCAGTTCATCAAAAATATCAATTCTCATAATGTAAATATCATTTAAATCTTTTGAAAGAATAACTTTCACAATTCCACTTTCAAATCACTTCACTGTTCACCATAGACACAAGGAAACACACACACTGGGAGATCCTATAACCGACATAAACCATGTGAGCTACATGGAGTCCAACTTACAACCCGCGTTGGGGAGAGCCGTCCTATCCTTGCCATCAGAGTAGGACTATCGATATCAAATCCACACAAACTAGTGATAACTATATAAATCAGTCTCTGGCTCACTCCACGGAGGCACGTAGTTCTAGGGAAGTAAGCTCGCTTTATACCTCCCACTCGGTGCTAAAGATTTCTCCCAGACTTAGCTCACATCATTTCAAAGACAATCCACAACAAAACAATTTTAGTAATACATAAATATATATCGGGAGCCATCATGCTTCCTATCTATCAAAATCAACCACATTGTGGATTTCTTTCACACTCGAGTTCAAAACTACTCCATTAAGACCAAAAGATCAAATCATTCAAAATATCTTAAATATTCAACAACAACGTGCTTATAACACACACTTTCTAAAAAAACACAATTTCCAAAGGGGATTCACGACCCAAATATCAAAATTATGATAAATATCATTCAAAATTCATGCTTTATATCACCACACATGTAAATTCATCTTTCAAAATCATAAACATCAAGATTTCATAATAATCATCATAAGATATGGATTCATGCTTCAAATTCATAAAAATCAAATAAAAATTATGCCTTTGTAAAGAAAATTACTTTTGGGCACAAGAACGAAAGAGAGATCTTGTTGAAAAAAAATCCCTACATATCTTGAATGATAAACTTTAGATTGATACTCATTTTTGAGATGTTAATCGTGCCTTTGAATGATGGTTCTTGGAGTTCTTGAACTAGGAACTTGGAATCTTGAATAAATTTGCAGAATTAATGGTGAACTTTAGAGGTTCTTGAAGTTGCATATAGGAGCTTTGGGTTTTTTTTCATGAGGGAATTTGATGAAATATAACATATAATTCTTCTAATAGGCTTTAATATAGGTTTTGGATGGATTTTGGGTGAGGGAGAATGACCAAAACACCCCTAAAAATCAAATAATTCTCGAATCTGTCCTTTGGTGGACTGTTTTGATAGTCTGAAGTAGATCAACCATAACGTTTTACTCCGATATCCAAATTGGATAAAACCAATTTCATTAGAAAGAGGACTCTCATATATTTCCGTTGATATATAGTATATCACCCATATCATTGTGTACGAGGAGTTATGATCGTTTGAAATTGACCCAAAAATTCACTTTTGGTAGGATGAAGTAGATCGACCATAACTTTTTGATCCGATAAACAAATTGGATGAAACCAATTTCATCGGAAAGAGGACTCACAGAGCTTTTTGTTGATATATAGTAGATCACCTAGATCATTATGTACAAGGAGTTATGATTGTTTAAAGTTGGAGTAAATATACGCCAGACCTTGGTACTTTTTCCTGCACATCTTACTGTTCACTACTATTTATGGTTCGATCGGAATGTTCATAACTCGTCGCTCGGGTGTCCGTTTTGGATGATCCACATATCGTTGGAAATCTTATTCGATACTCTACACAATGGTGGGTCATAATCTAAGACATTATTCATAGAAAATTTATAGTTTATTCTAGAAGATAGAACCCAACACGTTTACACACAAAATTTTAACGAAAAATTTTCCGGGGTATTAAAATATTATATAGAGAAGGTAATGGTTGTCTAGGTAACATGAGGTAACTGAGCATAAGTTTTGTGAAACTAAATTATTTGAGAATGCAAGACCATCGTATAACACGATTCTGAAATACTTTGTAAACTAGAGTATTGAAGTACCTATAGTTGGATAACTGATAATTGTTCGCTATGGTCAAGTAAACCTGAAACTGAACTGAGTTATTGATCTGCTTACTTAACTGAAGTTAACACTATAACCAAGACTATAACTGGGACTTATACTGTAACTAAGTGTCGGGTTCTGTTGAATGGAAATAGATAATTGTGGTTTAGACTGATACTTAAGTACTAAATTCTAAGACTGAACACTGATTACTGAGTACTAAAAACTGAAGCTATAACTGACATGGTAACTGTGTTTTTGGTAGTTATACGATGGGGGCTGACATAAGTCAAAAATCTGAATGCACACTCACACTCTGTACTTTCCTATCTTCTAAATACAACCGCTTGCTAGCCATTTACTTGCATACTGATATGAAATTCAAGCCTATATCCATCACTACATCCTCGTGTATATTGGATATCATGATGATACCTATGTGGCTAAATACACTATGTAATTTGTGACTTCTTGATTAGAGATGGAGGGATGTTTGTTTTATGATGATAAAAAGTAATGTCTTTGGGTATAACTGTAGATGCAAGAGAGAACTTGATGAGTTTTAGAACTAACCTATGATCAAGTCAACAATAAATATGAACGATACTAAAGGGAAATAGATTATGGGATCCTAAAATTCAAACTAGCATGAGTATTTTAGCTGTGGCACCTTGTACTTCTAAGTAGGCTTGGACATGGTAATAATGTGTTAGAATTAGACTTTAGTACTTGTATTTGTCCATGTGAGAATTGTACTTTGAAAATATTAAAGTGTAATATTCAGGGGGGGAAAGGTAGGTTTGAAAGGTGTTGCTAAGATCTAATGCGGCCAGTATTAGAGGTGAAAATACTTATATTCCTATATCTAATGCACCCCTATTTCATGTTATGTAACTTCAGATCGAATGGGACTTGTGTCTAAGTCTTTATCATGTCATCCATGCTTTATAAACCTTACTTTAGATAACTAAGATACCCCTATAGCTCATACCTAAATTCATGTCTTACGTTATTATGTTCATTTACCATGAAACCCATGTCCTATGAAATGTCTATGTTAAGTCTCGTACATTTCATGACTCGTTCCTGTTTGTTTCTTCCATGGATCATTATGATGCTCCACATGTTAGGAAAGTTTATGTCATTAAGAAATATTTCAAGAGAGACTAGACTATTTTTGTATTCCCATATGAGGTACTCATCCATGACCATCATTCGAGGAAGAATGATCCCAGATATTCTAGAAAATTTATTGTATCTAAGTGTAAAGGTCATGTCTAAATTGTCGTACAAGTATCAAGTTTAAACAAGCATCTCTCCTAGAATTATTAGAGTTATGTGAACCATTATCTATCAAATTAAAGATTTTTGAGTCTACTTTCCAACACCTCTTACGGCTCATCAATCTTAGTCCCAAGTAAAAATTTATGTGTATTTTACTAAGAACAGTCGGAACATCCATATACCAGATGAAAATTTTCTATTTATCTTAACTTTTCACATTCATGGGGGCGATGTCGTCACTTCCTTTTCCCATTACCCCCAAACATTTTAAAGACTATTTATTCATCAATTTTAAGACATTTTTTCATCACACAATGCCCCTCATTCTCCTCCCTAATACAACTATTAAGAATCCATGAGAATTCGATTCAAGAATCAAGTAAAATCCCTCCATTCCAATCACAATTCTTCTAACGTTTTTGAGGTATGTAAAACTACAATTTCTTTATAATTCCTTGAATTTCATGTTCTCCAATTCAAGTAATTCCAACATAAAATAGGATTGAAGAATTCCTGTAATCCTATTTTCTCAATTAAATTCTCACGTAGGTTTTTTAGGATATTTATGGGTGAACTCTTTTTTCTCGATTTGCTCTAAACTATGTCAAATGGGAAACTCATGCGTAATTCAATTGTTTGAAAATTCTTTTGATGTATGACCTTTTGTAAATCCATGAATCACTTGAAATTTTGAAATAATTTAACTTATTACTTCGAATTTCAAGATCTTAACTCATGTTAGCTACAAAAATTATGAATTTGATACAGAATGGAACTTTTCTTGATTTCTAGTATATCATTTTTGTTTATTCTCCTACAATAATATTGTAATTTGTTTTTACTACTGGATTCATTTGCTGATTTGAGTATTTCCATTACATAATATGAATATGAATTCTAATAAAAATATTTTTAGTTAACTCATTATTTCCTCAAATGTTATAGGAACTATAACATAGTAAATTATGATATTACCTCTCATAACTATCCAATAATGATAATAAACCATGATTTATAAAATCAATGTGGTTTGTTCTCTGGCATATCCTTAATTATTTTTCTATAACAAGTCTGTCCGAAACAACTTTCACATTTGAACGGGAATTGTAACCCTAACAAAAAGGAACTCAATTTTCTCCATCATGCTTATAAATGCTATGAAAAACTTTGAACTGAACCATTAACCTAATGTATCATGACACTCCAAGAATGCTAAAAACGATATGAATATCCCAAAAGCACATTCTCCTTAAAGTGATGAAAATCCGTAACTTATGAATTCATATGGCATAATCAATTATGATTCTACCTCCCATGAACCCTCAATGATGCTAATGAATCATGTAAATAACAAGCATGAGACAAAAGTGGCACATTCATGATAATGATCCTAAGGTGTCTAAATCTTAAATATGAACCCAAGTTGGTAAATTCTAAGGCATGAGCCCTAAAGTGGCTAAACCATGAATATGAGACTAATATGGCTAATCTATGAACAGAAATTAGTAAGAAAAACACATAACACTATGAGCTTAAGGGAGTTAGTTAGCTGAACGTGAAGGCACAGTTTTAGATGATAAATGCCTAAAACTATATTTGTCGACATAGGATATAGAAAATTTCGCAAGTCATATAACTCTTTTCTCTGTGTGTCCCGAAAAAGGGCTAACCATAGATACGTGCTAGCAAATTATGTCATGTCATGTCCTATGCCCAATAAGGTATAGGATGGCGTAGATGATCAAACTCCATGCACTCATATGGTGGTTTACGACGGTTAAATACTCTCTCCCACAAATAATCAAAGGAATTAAATCTACCTTACTTGATCAATTATAAATTTAGTTTATATTCATGTTCTTTTCCAGTTGTCTTCACTTACATTTGAATTTTATTGTCATTTCTAATCCTTTGATGTACTACCCTCCTAAAATGGTTTTGCATACCAGTACATTTCACGTATTGACCATCTTTGATGCTACATCATTTCATGATGTAGGTTCTGGCTCTGAAATCTGCGGTCAAACACCTCATTAGGATCTTTATCTTCTGCCATTGGTGAGCCTCTTTTCTACTAGGAGGCTGGATGACTTTCTTATGTTTTCTTTTCTTCAGTAGTGGTACTTATTAGAGGCTTCACAGGCTGGTGTAGTTGTCAAATAAACTTTGTCATTTCTTGTCTTTATTATGACTATTAGTATTATTTAATATTAAGTGGTGTTAATAAACATTGGCGAAAATATTTCTCCATTAAGAAATCTTATTTCAATCTCATATTATTTTAGTTATATTCTTACGTGTTGGTTGTATTGTCATGTGTTATGATAGAACGTTTGCTCGTGCAAGAAATAGTATCGGGTGTTTGTCACATCCAGGGCCTCGGCTCGGGACATGACAAAGATTTGTAGGTCACATAAGCCATCTCTTTTCTTCTCTTTAGTCCTTTGAAAAATAATGTTAATCACAAAAGCTCATTTAAAGATCAAATAAGTATTCTTTTTCAAAATTTGCATAAAAATTTAGGCAAAATGTCTTTTATTCAAGATTTCTCTAAAGCTTTAAAAATGTGGTCATCTCTATTAAACATACATATAAGCAATGACACAATTTGATGAACAAGACATTCAAAAATTTAACCTTTTTGTCAACCATAAAATGACTCACAACCTTAGCTTAATTCATGATTTTTGGCATAAATGGAGATTTAAGAACCTGCTCTTCAAATTAGGCTAAAATTCATAATTTATACATAACGAAGCGTTTAGGAAGACATACTTTAAAATTCAATAGAATTATGGTAGTTATACATACTTCTTGGAGGAAAAAGTTTTCAAGAACGTTTGAGACTTGAGTCTTGAATCTTGAACCCTAGTCGTTTTTTCTTCTACAAGTAATAAAAAAGAGTAAAATGTATTTTTGAATCGTTAAAATTGTATTTAGGGATATGGGGTTGTTTAATATAGGAGGGGGATGGTTTTTAATCAATAAAAGAATCAAAAGACCCTAAAAAAATAATAGGAGGCTCTGAAAACAATACCTTCATGCCACCTCAAATACAGGAGGCTGGCCTCCATGACACTTTGAAATCACGGAGCTCCAGCTCCGTGACATAGAGGTATCATGGACCTCCACTATTTTGAGCTAAAATTTGATTTTCTTGTCCCCTTGCTCCATGGCACGGGGATAACTCAATAGTACACTATTTCGGAATTCAAAAATATAATTTTATCACACTTTTTACTTTCTAATGTCTCATAGTTCAATCTAACAATATTCTTACAGATTCAATACCCCAAATAACTCATTTTCTTAGCTCTTAAGGCACAATAAGAAACATAAAAAATTATGGAGCATTACATGTATGAACTAAATTTTACAATTGGAACTATTCTGAAGGCAGCACATGATGGGTCATATACTACTTCATTTGTTTCATTGTTTTGTCTTATTTGATGGAAAACAAAGTTAAGATGGTTTATGAATACTATAATAAATTTTAGTTGAATTATTTGTGCACTAAAGAGTGTAAGAGAAAAGACATGTTTTCCCCCTGAACTTGTCCTCCAAATTTACTTTAGCACTTAAACTTAACTTCTGTTTATTTATCCCCCTTAACATCTTTAAAGTGTATTAATTTCATCCTTTGGGCCAAGGGAATTTCTATTGATTTTTCGTTCTTGTTTGATGCAGTGCGAGGCTTCGAAGGCCTTTTCAGAGTCCACTGCACACTTAAAGTTAAGTCCAATCACTATTGGATCTCTGCAATGATACTAGATATTGATCCCTTCTCAAAACTTGACATGCATAAACATGAGCAACAACCGTCAATAATTCGTAACAGGTTATCAACACCATCTTCAGGGGGCCTTCAGCCTTATCAATTCAAACCTATCAAACTTAACTGTACAATGCCAGATCTTGTTTGAATGATCAGTGCCTAATTGTTTAAAAATTGCATTCACAAAAATATTGTACTTTGTGTGTGTTGTCCCAATGACCTTATCAGTACTACTTAACTCTCACACATGAAAGTGGATCCATCCATTTGCATGTACCTTATTCTTCCTAGACCATCTATGGCTCAAATTAAATAAACAGATGACTAACCTGTTGCAACAGATGCCACATCTGTTTAAATTAACAAACAATTATAAACATCTGTTATGATAGATGATCAATCTGTTGCAACATATGACTTATCTGTTGAAAAATCAAACAAATATATCTATCAGTTGCAACAGATTGTCAATATGTTATAAATTATCTAACAGATGAAATATATTTTGCAAAAAAATTTTCATCTGTTAGATTTATTTTAAAGCAATTTTCTTTTCTTTTTTTTTGAAATACAATAAAGATAAAATATTATATTTAGATTCATTTTTTTTAATTTACATAAGATTTAAAAGTCACCAGTTTTATTTAAAAAGAGGTGAACAATCTTAGTTGTTTGACTAACCCATTCGAATTCAATCTTTTATAAATAGGTACCTCCTTACTCGTTCATTCTACTCCACTTCTAGATATGGATGATCCAGATTTGTACAAGGTGATTCATCTCGAGTCATTGCGGAAACTTGAAAGGTAGATTCATGAACTACGAAGGGAGTTAGGCGACTTCAGAGCAAGGCTGAGGAGGGACTTGCTACTGCCAGATGACGATTAGCCGGTTGACAATAATGCTAATACTAATACTAATAATAATAGTAGTAATAATAATAATTAGGTTAATGTTTTTTTTTAGCGTATGTATTTTCTTTTTTTATATCGGATCTACCCAAGGGTATGATTTTTAATTGTATATATTTGTATATAATGGATTCAAAAATCTATATTTGGTCGACTTTATATTTTTAATTCTTATTTAATATTTAATTATCATTCTGTCTATTCCTTATTCCCAATATGTCAACGGTTGGAGGTAGGGATTGAGCGTTTGTAGAAATCGATGAACCATATTTGCAATAGATGGTTAATTTGCAATGAATGATGGATTATATGTTGCAACAGACGGTTATTAATAAAAAAGGGTTATTGTTATTGAGAGGATGAAAAGTCATGATTTTTCGATTATTTAATATGAAAAATGGTTCGTAAATAAATAATAAGGATATAACTGATAAACAAAATTTATAACCATAAAAGAATGGTTATTTAATTTTAATAATTGATCATGACTTTTCACCATTTTTATTTTTAAATCTATTTTTTAAATTTTTTATTATAGAGTAAAGACATGTTTTCCCCCCTGAACTTGTCCTCCAAACTCACTTTAGCACTTAAACTTTTCATTTATTTATCCCCCTTAACATCTTTAAAGTATATTAATTTCACCCTTCAAAACTGAATACCACTCTCACAACGGAGAGTATGCACACATGCCGACAAATAAGCGCCACATCACTGCCACGTCGGAGCCACGCAAAAAAAGTATTTTTTAAAAATAATTTCATATATATATATTAAAAAATATTTTTTTCACATACATTCCCACCCACCCTCACCCATCCCGCCGTCATCTATCATCTTCAACATTGCTCATGTATGGGTTCTTCATTTTTTGGTCTCAAATTTCAACATAAACTAGCTAAATTCATACCGATCAAACTCAAATTTCAACTACAACTTCACAACATCATTAGAAAATCTCAATAATCAATTTGGAATCAACCATGAATTCAATAAACTTATTTTTTTTGTCTTCAAGCTTTTTTAAAGGTTCAATAATGGTGGATACAAAATTAAACTAGTAAAATTCATACCAATCAAACTCAAATTTTGGATTCAACTTTACAACATCATCAGAAAACTTCAATAATCAATTTCGACATCAATCTCATCTTGAATTTGCCGAACTCATTTTTTTTGTCTTCAAGATTTTTCAAGCTTCAACAATGGTGGATACAAAATTAAATAAGCAAAATTCATACCAATCAAACTCAAAATTCAAGTACAACTTCACATCATCATCGGAAAACCCCAATAATCAATTTGAACATCAACCATGAATTTGACACTCATTTTTTTTGTCTTTAAGCTTTTTCAAGGTTCAATAATGGTGGATACAAAAGGCAATCTCATAAATCCAACAACAGATTTCTTGAAAAATTACATAAGTAATTTAGTTCAACAATCATGTACTGAAAGACTTTCTTTTCCAAAATTATTTTCTAACCCATTAAAATTCATAACTTTTCACACACATTTTTTTCTTTCTTGAAGAAATTAATGAAGATAATAGAAGTGGAGATGGAGAGTTAGAAGAAGGAGAAAGGGAATTGGGGTGGGGTGTAAGAAGAAATACAAGAAAACAGATAAAGGGTGAGTTTCTCTTTATATATATATATATATATATATATATATATATAAAAAATTAAAAAAAGTGGGACCATATCAATTTTTTAATAGAAAACACGTTTTTTTTTCCTTTTCTTTTTTTTTAATTCCACGTCAGCTTGAGGGGTGAAATTAATACGCTTTAAAGATGTTAAGGGGGGTAAATAAATGGAAGTTAAGTTTAAGTGCTAAAGTGAGTTTGGAGGACAAGTTCAGGGGGAAAAACATGTCTTTTCTCAGAGTTTAATTTAAAACAGAAAAGAATATGGGCTGACCTTTTTCAAAACAATTGCCCTATGTTTGGACCATTGGACATTCATGACCAATTGGCCCAAACAAATTTCATATTATGAACATTTCGTAATTTGAATAATTTTAGCCCAGGTTATTCTGATACAATTCATATATCATACTGATACAGTTCGAAAAAATAGAGCAACAAATTTATAGATAAACATTGTATCATTGTTATACAAAATATGCATTTTTAATATGATGTGCATAGAAATTGTATGTATATATGTATGTATGCATGTATGTATGTATAAGATGCATATAGAAACTGTATCTTCATTGTATAGAATACATATCTATATCAAATTTACATCAGTATTATATAAAGCTACTAGGAAATGGAATTGAAATTTAATGATCATTTTCGTGTCAATAATTACATTTAAAGTGCTATTTATGTTGTTTTTCTAAATTTAAAATAGGCTTGATGACTAGATAACTCCTTAAACTTGATAGATTTTGTAAGATAGCAAAGTG
This sequence comes from Capsicum annuum, assembly GCF_002878395.1. Classification (NCBI taxonomy): domain Eukaryota; kingdom Viridiplantae; phylum Streptophyta; class Magnoliopsida; order Solanales; family Solanaceae; genus Capsicum; species Capsicum annuum. Next base: position 20,748 of record NW_025880583.1, read on the forward strand.
TCTTTTAACACTTATGTACATAAGGCCAAGTGAGTGGGACACACTTCCTATAAATATGTTAAATGGACCAATTATTAGATGACACGCGTATTATTTTTTCCAAAAAAAAAAAATAGAATTAGTACAATTAAAAGAAATATAACTCAATTCTATTTTGCTTTGACTTGCCAATAATCTCTAAAGTTCAATTCAACTACAAATTACCATCGAAAATCTCATTCGTTAACTAAAATATCAACTAAAAGAAAAATAGAAATAGAGGAGGTGGACAGAGGAGTGCTTCAAGATGGGCGGAAAGTTGCGATTCAGCTGATGTATGAAGCTGGAAAACAAGGGGAGAAAGAATTCAAAGTGGAGGTGGAGTTGCTGTGCCACTTGCGCTCATCGTATTTGCTGTCATTGATTGGCTATTGTTCAGAAAGCAGCCATAAATTGCTTGTTTATGAGTTCATGGCGAATGGTAGTTTGCAGGAGCACTTGTATCCAATCAAAGGTTCCAATATTTTTTGTCCAAAGTTGGACTGGAAGACCCGATTGAAAATAGCTT
>NW_025880584.1:0-16052 GCF_002878395.1 Capsicum annuum
ACTTTCACTTAAAGTTACACCCATGATCTCAGTCACTTTTTGAACACAATCTAAGAATTCCTGTGGATCATCTTCAGACTTAGACCCAAAGAATACCAATAGATTTTTCTGAGTGAATTCCTGAAATCTAGTTGCCGCCCCATTCTCTGTTGGGTTGTCTAGGACAATAACCTGCTGGTTATTCTGATCGGTCATAGATTGGGGTAATACTATGAAAGCATCTCTAAACTCAGTATAAGAGACCTTCTCATTTAGAGGGTCTTTGAGAACTGGTGGTTGTGTTTACTGATTTCAATCTCTCTTTTCATTAATTCTCTTAGGAGGCATTTTCTGTAAACAAATAGAGGATGAGTTAGAAGAAGATTTTTCATAAGGTTCATAATCTATCACACAACATGGATCAGAAAGAAGTGATACTTTCCTAAAATATTTTGTAGCTTTTTGCTCATAAGTGTGGCGAGCTTCACACCCATGAACAAGATTATACTTAACACAACATTCAGACACCTTTGGATACTTTAAACCTGCTGCTCTCGTGCGTAAGATCTAAAGTGACCCCAATCTAACCAATGGTCTGGAATGCATTAGGATGCTGAAGAAGTTAACAAAATACTAGACAAAAGCTAACTAAAATAACTGGTAGAAATCATAATAATGAAAATTAAATATCACGAAAGACTGGAAATAGAACTATTTGATAATTAATCATGCTGAAAATCTAAACATTTGTCTGAAAGCCTAAAAAACATAATGAGTTATTGGGACAACTAACTCCAAGTGATTGAAACAAAAAGTAGGAGAAAAATAAATAATTGATAATCGGTCCTCGAATGATGAGGACTCACCATATACTGTAGCTGATGATATAGAGGCGTGCTAAGTACGATCCAAGTATTGAGCATCCGAACATTTATTTTGAGATAATATAGCATAGAAAAGTATGCGATCAGTTCTTTGAATGTACTGAGTATGTGAGATAGGAATACTAACTAGCATAAACTAAACATGAATGCATAAACATATAAAATAAATGCGAGACTAAGTATAAATATGTACTAGATAAAACTAAATAACTGAATACTTGGTTAAGAAAACCTTAACTGAATATAAACTTACAAATGAACACAGGATTATGGGAGCTAATAATTATCAATATAGTCTAATTTGAGCAAATCGAGGTCCAACCTATAACCCCAGTTGGAAGGCTGCTAGTACCTTACCAAGGGTACCAATACTGGTTGGCATGGATCTATTAAATTGGTGTCCCAAAGGACTAGGGTATCAGTCCTCAACAGACAGGTGAACCCTCATAGCCTATGGTGTAATCATAGTTTTGGAACTTAGGTACTTTTACTAAAGGTCTGAATTCTCTAATGATGGGTGAGCCTTTAAATATGCATTTATTCAATGCTACCTACCACTCCTAACTAAAAGACAATGAAAACTGAGTTTCTTATTGTAATTACATTCTAAAAATATCAATCATAGAAAATCTGAAGTGCTCAGGACATGATAATAAGTATATGCATTAGTCCATAGGTATCGGGTGTTCATAACCTATCAACTTTGGCTAATACAATTGAACATGATAACATTAAAAGTTGATCAAAATAGGAAATTTTATAATTCAAGTTAAATCCCCATAATTTATCATAATAAGGGAATTCATGATTTTTGGTCATGGAAAGATGCTACTTTTAGGTGAAAACTTGTACTCATGGTTTATTTATAAAAACTAAACTAAAGGAATTAAGTAAACTCATATTTGACTTGGAACTCAATTCAGGGAGGTAAATTAAACTTCGGAATTCGAGAAGTTATTGGGACTCAATGGATGGAAGGAATCCATTTATGAAATCCCACATACCTGGAGGTGGAAGCCTTGAAGAAATCCTAGAAATTTGAACTTGGAGTTGACAAACCCTAACTTAGCTACAGAGAAGAATAGTTGCCTCTTCTCTTGGTTTAAATTGATTTTGTGACTTAATGGGGAATTTTAGGAAGTTTAGGCGTATATAACATCCTTGGGGAATCCTAAACGACATGGGTTAGGAGATAAAAGAATGGGAAAAAACTAAACAATCCTTTTTAAAATGTGCAAGAAAAGCTAATACCAGTCGTAACGACTAAGGTAATGACTTGTTATATCAGGTAATGAGTCATGGCTTAGAATTGTTGTAAGAGGTTCTACACCTTAGGCCCTTACTATTATGACAACGATTTCCTTCTTGATGACCCATTGGGTGTAATGGATTGTTAGAAGGAGTTATTGTCAGGGACTTGAATTTTGGATTTCTTTATGTTATAATGATAGGTACACCTAACGACTCGATAGGACTAATAACGAGTCATATGCCAAACTCATTACCACTGAGATAAAATATGGGATCACTTAATGCTGTGGCAATGACTCTATATAACGAATTGTTGTGTCTGACAATGGGTTATTGCCAGAGTCGTTGTCACTGGTTGTTGACAGTCCCTCATGCAAACTTTCCAAAACTTCTTACAAGGATATTGGATTAAGGTAAGACTAGTTCCATTGGAAAGCTAATTCAATGGCATGTATTTTAATGGGTCTAGAGCTCAAGAACTTGGGGTATTACATTAGGTTCTATATTTGATTTAGGAATCACTTTATACTTCCTTTGATATGTAGTTTGGGTGACTTCAAAATTTTCATATTACAGAGGCATACAATTACAAATTGATTGATTGAGTTTGTTGAAGTTGTTGATTTTATTTGTTGATTTCTGGTTTTCTACTATTTCTAAGGCACACGCCGTGTATGCCTAGTACTCGGAGTCAAGATAATACCCTGATTCCATTTGATCTTGAGCTTGAACGGACTTTATGACAAAATTATAAGATGGAGAGAGGATTGTCTTATGATCAAGAAGCCATGTACAAAGGGGTTCATGATGACCCAATAACATTGAACCATACACTTCAATATGTTTTCAAAAAAATATGGAGAAAGTCATAACTTGATTGGTGGACAAAGAAAATTCTAGGCTAGCAGTTACTTGACGTGCAATTTTATAGAAAAAGGCCAGATAGGAGGAGAAAGATCATTGAGTAACACTCGACAAGGATGGAATTACAAAAATAGAGGTCAAAATCTCAATCATCAGTTCTTTCCAGTTTATAATGATCTAAAAGAATATTTGGGGTATGTTAAACCAATTGAGATAGGTACAATTATTCCTTAAGAATTGCCCTAAGAGACAAAATTTGATATTACGAGTGCAATGATCAAGTTGCTAAACTTGAAGGGAGTTTTGCTTCTTTGCCTATTGATGATGCAAACATGCATCTTATTAACTTTGAAGGTATTTGCACTTCGTATAATCTGCCTAGGGGTGAGTCAGGAAGATACAACAAATAATTTTTTTATTCTTTCTGATAGGAGAGGTGACTTTGTGGATATGAGAGTTGCCTCATGGGTATATTACCACTTGGAACAAGTTGAGAACACAATTCTTGGATTAATTTTTCCTTCTCTCTCAAATGTTGTAGTTGAAAGATGAGATCTATAATTTCAGACAATTATATTCAGAGGAACTATATGAGATATAGTTGAGGTTTAAAAAGAAGCTGGTCAATATTCTAAATGATAGAATCATGTGGAGGAACTTTCTTGAGATATTCTATAGATCCTTAAATACCAATACCAAGGTACGGTAATATGATTACATGAGGTGTAATTATGAGTCTTGGGTGGGAGCACGCTATGGAAATCATAGATCAAATCACTAAAACCAACTGCAGGTGGTATACTCTAGAGGCAGATAGAGTAGCCGATACTTATGCAATGGGTGCTTGTGGTGAACAGAGGGATTTAGATAAGACAGTGGCTCAAGAAGTAGCATAACTAAGGACTTAGATTGGTTTGATTACTAAATAATTTGTTGCTATTGGAGAAGAGAAGGTAAATGAAGTGGGTAAATGAGGTAAGACTTCCAAACACGAAGAGTCTGATTATAAGAAAGAACCATAGTATTTGGATAGAGAGATGGTAGTTTTTTAAGCCAATGGTCATGGGTCTAATCAAGACATTTCGAACTTGAGTCAAAGAAATAGAGGTTGGAACTTTTATAAGGATAGGTATTTAGATAGGAGTAGAGAGCCTGAAGGTGATTGGAGGAAGACAGATGATTACAAGGATAAGAGTGGCCTTTATTTTCCACTCAAAAACTATGATGTTGAGTTAGGAAGTTAGAGAATATAAGCGTTGCTTGCAAATCTTGTGAAGGGTTTAGAGAACCAAGAGAGTTGACTTAAGTAAATTAAGATAGATATTTCAAGGTTGAGCCAAAAAGTAGAGTCATATGCAATCACGATTAAAAATCTTGAGTAATAGTTTGGGCAGATGTCTACCACATTGAATCAACATCAATCAGGCAATCTTCCTAAAAATATTATTTGAAATTTGATGAATGACATTCAATTTTTATTTTTCACTAGTTGAAGTGGTAATGCTACTATTGATTCACCTATGCCTGTGGTTGATGATGTGAGGAATGATACTGTGAATAATGACTATGAAGATAAAATAGAAACTAAAATGCTAGTGACTGATGGTGAGGTGTCTTAAAAATTAACAGTTATAGATAAATGAGCTGATAACTATAAATAAAAGAGTAAGGAGATCACACCAGTATTGAAGCCCATTATATAACCTCCTTTACCCTTTCCCTAAAGGTTGAAGAACAAAAATGAAGAAGGGAAATATTAGAAACTTATGCCATATTGAAAGAATTATCGGTGAACATATCTCTTATGGAAGATTTAGAGTAGATGCTTTGTTAAGCAAAATTCATGAAGAGTTTTGTGACAAAGAAGTGAATGGTAATTTTTGAGCAACCTGATAATAGGCACCACTATATTGCTATTTCCTCACGATCTTTAGTTGAAAAGAAGAAGGATCCCGAAGCTTTCACTATTCTTGGTACTATTAGGTGTTTCAACTTTTTAGGAGCTTTATGTGACCTGGAGCTAGAATTAATTTTATGCCTTTAGTTGTACACAAGCAATTGTAGTTAGGTTTGCCTAAGATGACCTCTATGATAATGATCGATCACACTGACAAAGCCAGATAGAATATTTTTTGTGATAGGTTGGTGAAGGTGGCTTCTTTCATATTCCAAGATAATTTTGTGATTCTCGATTGTGAGGTTTATTTTGACGTCCCTATCATCTTGGAAAGGCCCTTCCAAGCCATCGGGAGGGCATTGGTTGACATGGAGATAGGATAGATGGAGTTCAGACTTAATGATAAATAGGTGACATTCAATATGTACCCGACGATGAGACAACCAAAAGATACGCAAATAGTCTCTGTGATAGACACTGTAAATAAAGATGCATTAGTTGTACCAATTGAGAAAAAACTTAGTGGCAAGGCACTGGTAGCCATGATTATGAATTATAATGGTGATGATATTGATGAGTATGATGAGATGGTGAGTGCACTTGTCAGTAGGGGTTCATATACTTATACACCAAAAAAGTTGGACCTTCATTTGAAAAAATAGAGCAACCCTTCTGTAAAGACCATTATTTAGGTGCCACTAGTCTTGGAATTAAAGGCTCTCCCTTCTCATTTGCATTATTTGGGGCCAACAATACCTTACTAGTTATTATTGTAGCAGATTTATTAGAGTCATATGCTGAAGCCTTGATATCAGTATTGTTGAAGTGTAAAGAGGCTATTAGTTTTACTATTCCTGACATCATCTTTATTCCACTCAAAATTTACACTCATAATATTCTGCTTGAACCAAAATATATGCCTAGCATTAATCATCAACATCGTCTAAATTCACCTGTATAAGAGGTGATAAAGAAGAAGATTATTGAGTGGTTAGATGTTGGTGCGATTTACCCTATTACCAAAATCAAATGGGTGAGCCCAGTTTAGTGTGTACCAATAAAGGGTACGATCACTATGGTCCCCAATGATAAAAATAAGTTAGCTCCCTTAAGACCAGTAACTGATTAGAGAGTTTGTATGGATTATCAGAAGATGAATACTTTAACTAAGAAGGATCAATTTTCTATGCCTTTCATGGATCAGATGTTAGACCGTCTTTGGCGTAGAGGGTGGTATTATTTTCTTAATGGTTATTTGGGGCATAATTATATTTATATTTATCCCAAGGACCAAGAGAAAACCACTTTCACTTGTCTATATGGTACAATTGTATTTTAAAGGATGCCTTTCGGTCTTTGTAATTCTCCCAGCACCTTTCAACATTGCTTGATCTCCATATTTTTTGCTTTAATTTGACTACTTTTGCTTTAATTTGAGTTTGTTTGGATTACTTGTCATATTTATATTTGCTTATCCTTGTTTTAACTATATTAAGGATTTGTGACCCTTAGAATATATATATATTGTCAAACTTATGATCTCGAGAGGGGGAATAGGAAGATAAAATATGGGGATAAATAGAGTGAGGTTCTTGTTCTTTTATGATTTAAGGAATTTGAATTAGCGACTAGGATAGGGATATACCTAGAAGCCTTTCCTGGTGAAAATTTAGGATGATATCTTAATACATCTAAATGAATTATTACATCCCTACTCAACGATGTAGTTGTAATGTCCAGTTAGGTAGAAGGTTAGAAGTCGGGAGACCATGACTATATGATAAACCCTATGAATCAATAGCTAAGATAAGTAATCTAATGAATGATGTTCAATAGCATAGTATGATTGTTCGTAGTGATTTAACGTCTGGGTTTTCATCCATTGACTGTCCAAAATCTTTACTTTCTGGCATTATTTTACTTTACTTTTAGTTTATAAACTCTCAAACTCTTTTTGTTATGATTGCACTGATTAATTTTAATAGTTAAAAGGGAGTGCTTATCCATTAATGGATATAATTATAATTCAATTCAATGAACACATGATAAAATCCTTTAAAAATCTAAATTAAAGAGAAATAAACCCTAATTAAAGTGTTTCACAGCCCCTCTCCAATTCTCCAAGAAGTCCAAGGTGATTATAATGTGTTCAACAGGTCTTATTTATAGTAGAAGGCTTTTGCCCGTGTGTGGAATAGGGGTTCCGCTGCAATGTGTAGTTAACTTGAGCAAGGGTCTTGGTGAACTACGTAGTAAAGTAAATTGGGGTTTTAATCACAAAGATTTATTAAGTCAAATAGGGCTCGCGCCATGGGGCTATCGTGACCCCTTACTGGAAATTGCATTTTGACATCCAAACCTTGTCTTGTGCCTTTGTCTTCAATCCTAAGACTTTTGGTGTTATTTACCTTTAATTTCTATCTTGTGTATTATTAATATATCACCATAATAAACCTAACAATCATCCTACATCATCATACACCATGGATTATAGCTCAAAAAACACAATATCAAGAACGGTGGACTAGAAACTCAAGATAAGACTAGGCTTGCCCACATTGATCTTTAACTTATTGTTTTGACACTTAGATTGATTCAATTTACCCTTAACATTATTAAAACCTTTTTACATGCGTATTTACACTATAATACCCTTATGAAATCATTTAAAACATTAGAATCCATCAAGATAGACTAGACAAACACCTAGCTCAAGCTAGTAACACTAGTTTTACATTTTAACTCTAATGACCAAATTAAGTATGAACTTGTTTGAAAGAAACCATAAACATTATAATCATATGCTTAAACACTTAGATGCTCAATTATATCATCATTAACACATTAAACACATGATAAGTTGGCAAAATAAGGCTGAATAAGCTAGGATAACACTACTAAAGTTCACAAAACCCCCTAAGATCAATCCCCTTAGACAGTGTTACTATCCATGGAATGGAATTGACACCTTTCCAACTAGGCTTAGAAGTTGGACCCCGATTATCGCATATTGGGGCATGTTGGTTACATGATAACTCTCATAGTTTCAGTCAGTATTCAATCTATGTAAGTTTTGCTATGCTTGACAAAGTATTTAGATTTTAGTATTCATTTAATTAGTTTACATATTATTTTAGTTATTCAGATATTAGTTGTTCAGTTTCTCAGATCATGTCAGTACATGCTATACTTGGTCTTGCATTCTCTGTTTTATAGGTTCATGCATTCATGTTTAGATTTCATATGTATTTTAGTTATTCTTACCTCACGTACCAATAAATTCAAAGTAATTATCACATAGTTTTCTCTATGTTATGTTTTCTTATAGCATATATTCAGATGCACAGTTTTCTTAGCCTCCTTACACATATCATCTCCTTCCCTAGATTAGTAGTGGTGAGTCCTCATCCATTAAGGATGATATTTTTATTTCATTTTTTTACAATAGTTACTTTTATGTTAGTCAATCAAAGTTATTTGGAGTCTTGTCCTACCAGCTTCTTATAATAGAGGCTTTAAGACATTCAGACTAGATATATTCGTATAGTCAGTTTATCTTTCAAATGTTATTTGTTGTTTTCTTTTTAGACATGTTCATTATATTTAGTTCAGTAATCTATGTTGATTGTGTTTCATCAGTTTATCTTTTGCGCTTGTTATTTTAGTATTACTATTTTTAGTTCTCACAGTAGGTACCAGTTCATGGGTTAGCTTGGGGTCACTTTTGGCCTTAAGCACCATGTTGCGACTAGGGGATAGCCCTGGGTCCTGAAAATCTTGGTATTAGAGCCTAAGGTCTTAGAGTGTCCTAGGGAATTTGAAATCCACGTTGAATAGAGTATTGTGCATGGGTGTGAAGTGTACCACATTTATGGTTAATAGGTTACGAGACATTCTTATGAAAGTTTTCCTTCTTACAGTGTTCATGTAGTACGAAAGAGCATAAGCTATAGAGAATTCTTTCCTTTATAACTGACCCTTCATTTCGTTTATAGATAATGCCTTCTAGAAAAAACAATGAAAGAAGGAACGGGGATCATCCTACACCATCACCTATTTAGAAAGATCCCCTTAACAACTATGGCTCTCACACCAAGTTTAGGGCTTCTTTTATGGCCTTAGACTATTCTGTAGCTGGTCAAACTATTCAGTAAGCTGTTGCTCCAGCCAATGCAATATTGAATAGAGATGCAACTAAAATTTGGGAATTCACTCGGATGAATTCCCCTTTGTTTTTGGGATCTAAGTTTGAGGAGGATTCACAAGAGTTTTTGGATGCTCTGCAAAAAGTGTAGATTTAATGGGTGTCACTTCTAGTAAGAGATAACTTAGATACATATCAGTTGTGAGGTATAGCTCACACTTAGTTTAAGTTATGGAAGGAGGATAGGGATGTTGATATGGGACCTATTACGTAGGTAGAGTTTGCTACGACCTTATTAGATAGGTTATTCTTATAAGAGATAAGGGAAGCCAAGGTTCAAGAGTTTATTAACATGAAGAAGGGTAGCATTAGGGTAAGGGAGTACTCACTTAAGTATACTTAGTTGGTGAGTTATGCTCCAACTATAGTAGCTGACTCTTGGTCCAGGATGAGTAAGTTTGTGTATGATGTGTTCGATCGTAAGGTCAAAGAGTGTAGGACTGCTATATTGATTAAGGATATGAATTTTTCTAGACTTATGTTTTATGCTTAGAAGATTCAGGAGGAAAAGCTTAATGAGAGGGAAAGAGAGAATAAGAGGTTAAGGATAAGTAGCTTTAACTTCTCACAGTCAAAGTTTAAAGGCGGTAACTATTCTCAGTTCTGCTAGAAATCCTAAGCTCCATCTCTATCTTCAGCAAGTATGCCAGTGTCTAAGTTTAGGAAAGATAGTGGAGATAGAGTTCCAGGCTCCAAGTTCCAAGGTAGTGTAAACATTAGTCATACCAACTCGATTTGTAAGATACGTGGAAAGAATTATCAAGGTGAGTAAAGAGCAGGTAGTGATGAGTGTTTTATACACGATAAGCCAGGTTATAGGATCAAGGGTTGCCCAATAGTTGGCCAAAAGAGTAAGGATGTTCGTCAGACGGGTAAAACACCTTGACTTTGAACCCTTAGAGATTTTCCTAAGTTTAAGATTCTGGGTAAGGTACGGTTAATCGTACCTATCCTATGCTAGGGTATATTTAGTACCTACTCTCTCATTTGTTGATTATTTTAGGTTGATAAAAATCGATCTAAGATACTATTTAGACTCTCTCTAGTCATATGTTAAGGTAAGAGTCAAAAATGGCAAGTCGTATGATGTCTTGTGTTTGATATGGAGTGTTCTGCCTAGGGTATGAGTTTTAGGGTACTTCTCATACCTTAGGGTATGAGTTATGCATGTGTAGTCATATGTTGAATAGTTTATGGGTCCATGGTGAGGCCTAGGGTACGAATAAGGGTACCACTTATACCCTAGGGTACCGTTGAGTAAGATATGTCGTACCCCCTTGGGTTCAATTTTTAGCTTTTAAGATGAGAAGATTTTACATATTTCCTGCCCCTAAACCCTTATGAACCATGACTTATAACATTTTTTGGACATTTATTCTTCACTTGGACAAGATCAAAACATTCCAAAACACTCTTTAAACTTCTTCAACAAGATTGGAGGCTAAGGTTTCAAGAGGTGTTCTTCTAGAGACTAAATGGGTCCAGTTCTTTCCGTGAATCATCTTGTATAAGCTATGTGATTCTTCCCTTGTTGTTATTTCTCAAATATCATGTTTTTTAAACATTGATTTTGATTGTTGAATGGTGGGTTTTGAAACCAAATGTTGAGGATTTTGATGCATAGTGTTAAGTAATGTTTACTCTATTGTAAACTTATGCCTATAAATTTTTTTGGTGATGGTTTACATATATGGGTGCTAGTTGATGGTGGTTTAAGAAGTGGTTCAAGATTAACCCTAAGATTGAAAATTTTTACATTAATTTTGGTCATGGTAAAGGTATCCCTCAAGGTGTTTTTGAAAATATCTAAGAGAAGTAACTAATTGCATATTAATAGAGTTTTGAACTAAGGAAATGACTTAATGATTAAGGGTATTTGGTAAATGACTTTGTAAAGGCCTTGTTGGCCATGTAATGAGTTAATTAGTAAAATTGGTGGTTGACTAGTTAAAAAGGGGTTTGAGTCCCAATAACATAAAATTGAAATATATTTGAACTAAAGCTTGGTGTAAGAATACTAATGAAGAATGAATAGTTTGTTAAAGGTCTTGAGGACCATAATTTGACTTGAATGGTGATTGAAACTAAAGCATTGGCCTATTAATATGATTAATTGATAAATGGTTTGTAAAGACCTTGTAGACATATATGGTGTTGAATTGTAGCTTTGAAGGCTTGAATTGTCTAAGTAGGTTAGAGTAATTGAATATTGAACTAAGTGGATGTGAATGCATGGACAAAGGGTTAGAGTCCTATTGTCCACTAGTAATAGACGTGATATATTGTGGTTAGAGTCTACTTTCTTTAAAAAATATCTTGTGGTTAGAGTCCACTTGTTTGATAAAATGACTTATGGTTAGATTCAACTTTCTTGATAAGATATCTCTCGGTTAGAGGCAACTTTATTAATATGATGGCTTTTGGTTAGAGTCCACTTGCTTAATAAGGAGACTTGAGGTTAGAGTCCTATTGCTCAATATAATCGGGAAGGCCAAACTCCCTAAACTACGTAAGTGGAAAGTTAAAGTCCTCCACTTTATGTATCATGATTGGATGTTTCATAATGCATGCTAACTCTTGTTTCTTTCCTGACACTCAATATATTTATATATCTATATATATAAATGTAGTTGCATGTGATGATTTTATTTTGTTTTGAACTATGACACTATTTTATCCTTACCCTTAAGTTACATGCTAGCGCTCCAACTGTTGACTGTATTCGAACGCTATGTCACCCTGAGACATAAGGGCCGTATCTTTTTCTTCTCTTTCTTTTCATTTACCAAGTGTTCAAGTTGTTCGTGTATTGACTTTGAAGTGGTGAGCTTCCATACTTTGGAAGGAATACGTTTTAAGGTCTTTCTATCCTATGTGATAAACATGTACTAGACTTGGTTTTTGGCTATTGTCAGGGGATTATGGGCATAGATTTGTAGAGGTTTTATGGATGACTTTAGACTTGGGTATGTTATTTATTATGTTAACATTAATGGATTGATTAGACTCTACTTAACTGATGATTTTTAGCCTTGTTTCTGCTACCTTGCTATATGCTTAGAGTTCATCCAACACCTATGGATTGATTTGATAGATTGGGTTAGGTTAATGAGGCGATCTCTGATCCTTGTTAGGCACGAGATTCCCATACGACAAGGCCCAACTTTGGGTTATGTCAAGTTAGTATCAGAGCCTAGGTTCATGGTCAATTGGGTTTCCGCAAAGCTATGTCAAGTAGAGTTTCTTTTATAGATGTGTAGTGCACCATACCTATAAGAGACTATGAGACATTTAAGAATATTTCACCTTGTTCTTTTATAGATGTGTAGTGCACCACACCTCTAGTGGTTTTTATGCATAAAAAGGATGGTTCACTTCAGATGTGCATTGACTATTATTAATTGAATAGGGTGACAATAAATAATAACTATCATGTCCAAGTATTGATTACTTATTTGATAGCTACAAGGTGCAAAGTGTTTCTCTAAGATTGATCTTAGGTTGTTTTATCATCAGCTTAAGATTAGGGAAGTGGATATCCCTAAAAATACCTTTAGGACCTGGTATGGTCACTAGGAATTCCTGGCGATGTCTTTTGGGTTGACCAATGCCCCAACGACATTTATGGACTTGATGTAAAGGATCTTCCATCCGTTCCTAGACTTTTTTGTTATCATCTTTATTGAAGACATCTTGGTCTATTCTAAGAGTAAGGCTGATTATGTTGACTACCTCCGTTGTGTGGCAAACCTTGAAGAATCATCGTTTGTATGCTAAGTTCCCTAAGTGTGAGTTTTTGTTGAAGACTATGAATTTTCTTGGTCATGTTGTCTCTAGTGAAGGAATCATGGTGTATCCATAAAATGTTGTGGTGGTTAAGAAGTGGCCTAGACCTGCGACTTCAACTGATATTCAAAGCTTCTTAGGTCTAGTCCATTACTATAGGAGATTTTTGTAACATTTTTTTGTGACAGCGGTTCCATTGACTAAGTTGACACAAAAAATGTTAAGTTCTTTTGGTTGGATACATGTTAGGGTAGTTTTAAGAAGTTTAAAGATAAATTGAGTTCCACTCTAGTTTTGACCTTGCATTGAGAGTAATAATGGGTTTGTGGTATATTATGATGCTTCTCACATTGGGCTTGGTTGTGTATTGATGTAGCATGGTAGGGTGGTGTCCTATGCTTCAAGGCAATTGAAAGTTCAAGAGAAAAACTACTTTACTTATAATTTGGAGTTTTTAGTCGTGCTATTTGCAATGAATATTTGGCGACACTATCACTATAGGTTTCATGTTGACATTTTTTAATCACAAGAGCCTTCAGTATGTGTTTATTCAGAAGGAGTTAAATCTCAGACAACAGAGATAACTGGACTTTCTAAAGGAATATGATATGAGTCTCTATTACCATCTAGGTAAAGCTAATGTAGTTGCTGATGCACTTAGCAGGTTATCCATGGGGAGTTTAGCTCATGTGGATGAGGAGGTGAGGACATTCATTGTTTGGCTAATCTTGGAGTTCTTATCATAGACTTTGAAGATTATGGTGTATTTGTGCATTAGGTGTTGTAATCATCTCTTGTTTTGGAGATGAAGGAAAAATAATTGTTGGATCCCAATTTGATGAAGATTAAGACTAGTCTGGGTCAGCAAAATATTGTCAATTTTATGATTGGTGGTGATTGAGGTAAAAAGGTAGGCTCTGCGTTCCCAATGTAGATGGATTTAGGGAAAGGATTATGGACAAGACTCATAGATCTCAGTATGCTATTCATACTAGTTCTATGAAGATGTATCATAATCTTAGGGAGTTCCATTGTTGGAATAACATGAAATGAGATATGACTAGCTTTGTGGCTTAGTGTATAGTGCGTCAACAAGTGAAAGTTGAACATTTTACCCTGGGGGTTTGTACCAAGAGATTGAGTTGCCCGAATGGAAGTGGGAGATAATTAATATGCTTTTATGACTAGTTTTCCTCGATCTTAGAATAAATATGATTCTTTTTTGGTCATTATTGATAGAATGACCAAGTCAGCTCACTTCTTACTAGTGAGGACTAGTTATTCAATGGAGGATTATGATAATTTGTATCTTGCGTAGATTGTAAAGTTGCATGGTGCTTTAGTTTCTACCATTTCAAATCGTGGTACTCCATTTTCATCTTACTTTTGGAGGTCATTCCAGAAAGGTTTAGGGACTAAGGTATGCCTTAGTACTACTTTCGACCTGTAGACGGATGGAAAATTAGAGAGGACCATTCATACTTTGGAAAATATGCTCCTTTTTTATGTGATTGATTATGATGATAGTTGGTACAATCATTTTTCTTTGATTGAATTAGCCTATAATAATTGTTACCATTCTTGCATTGGTATAGCTCTTTTTGAGCCGTTATATAGTAGGAGATGTCGTTCTCCTATCGGGTGGTATGAAGTTGGTGAGGGTAATTTTCTTGGCCCTGATTTGGTTCACTAAGGCTTGGAGAAGGTGAGGTGATTAGTGATAGGTTGAAAGCCGCTCAAAGTTTCCAAAAGTCCTATGCGGACGTGAGGCATATAGATTTGGAGTTTAATGTTGGTGATTGGGCATTCTTAAAGGTATCTCTAATGAAGGGAGTGCTATGGTTTTGTAAGAAGGGGAAACTTAATCCCAGGTATATTGGTCCATATTTGATTTTGAAGAGGGTTGGTAATATTGCCTATAAGTTGGAGTTTCCCTCTAGTTTGAGCTCCATCCATTCGGTATTCCTTGGGTCCATGTTGTGAAAATATATGGGTGATCGTTCGTTGGTTGTTCCCTTAGAAGATGATAGTATTTCAGACTCTTTGTCTTATTAGAAGGTCCTTTGAGAATCTTAGATAGACAAGCTTGCTGGTTGTGAATGAAAGAGATGGCTTTGGTAATGGTTCTATGGAGGAACAAAAAGTCCAAGGAAGCCACTTAGGAGGTAGAAGAGGACATGAAGTCCAAGTATCCGCATTTGTTCCCCGTCCTAGAAACTCATGCATAAGGTATGTGTTAAACTTCTTATCTTTATTCATGTCTTTTATAGGCAATGGGTTCAAGTCCCTAAACATTTAATTAAGCAAGTTTTTCGATTGATAATGGGTTCGAGTCCCAAAGTCAATTGAATTAATAGATGATTTATAATGATCATGGCATGTGTATTATCCTTGTTGAATGTCTTTGTTTTCTAACTTTATTAAAGGTCGGTTTTATGTGTAATGATATGTTAATATTTTTCTTTCCCTAGCCGTCATTCGAGGATGAATGATCCAAGTGGAGGAGAATTAAAACACCTTGACTTTAAAACCTTTGATATTTTCCTAAGATTGAGATTCTGGGTAGGGTACGGTTAAGAATACCTCTCATATGATAGGGTATAACTAGTACCCACCCTATCATATAATGATCAGTTTAGGTTGATAACATTCTATCCAAGGTACAGTTTGGCCTCTCCGTAGTTGTATGTAAAGGTACGAGTCACAAGATAGCAAGTCGTTTAATGTCTTGAGTTTGATCAGGAGTGTTCTGCCTAAGATATGAGTTGTAGGGTAGTTATTATACCTTAGGGTTCAATTTATGCATGTGTAGTCATATGTTGGAAAGTTTAGGTGTCAATAGTAAGGTCTAGGGTACTCATACCCTAGGGTATAGTTGAGTAAGTGAGTTGTACCCTCCTGGGTTGAATTTTCAGCTTTTAAGTTGAAGACATTTTAGATATTTTGTACCCCTAAACCCTTATGACCCATGACTTATAACATTGTTTGGCCCTTCATTCTTCAGTTGGACAAGATCAAATCATTCTAAAACACTCTCTAAACTTCTTCAACAAGATTGGAGGCTAGGGTTTCAAGAGGTGTTCTTCTAGAAGCTAAAGAGGTCAAGTTCTTTCCATGAATTATCTTTTATAAGGCATGTAACTCTTTCCTCATTGTTATTTCTCAAATATCATGTATTTTAAACATT
>NW_025880584.1:19052-84278 GCF_002878395.1 Capsicum annuum
TGTTACAACACATTGTGGGTTGCCTCCCACTAGTGCCTAATTTAAAGTCGTGACACGACTCTTTTTTCTTGACTACTCAGACTTCATCAAAATAAATCATACTCAACTGTTTCACCTTATCCACCTACCCAATGTACTGCTTGACTCATTGTCCATTAACTTCAAACACACTCCCATCTTTATTCTCTAATTCAACTACCCCAGATGAAAAAACTTGAGTTATTTTGAAAGGTTCAAACCATTTCTACTTCAACTTACTTGGGAAAGGCTTAAATTATGAGTTAAAGAGGGACACCCAATCACCTGCCTAAAAATCCTACCTTTCAATTCTTTGGTTGTGATAGCTCTTCATACTTCCCTTGTATAAATCAACTCTTTCATATGCATGGAGACAGAACTTATCCATCTCATTTAGCTGATCTAATCTCAAGTCAGCTGCCTCTTTCAAACTTAAGTACAACCTCTTGAGTTCCCATTATGCTTTATATTCAAGTTCAATAGGAAGGTGATAATCTTTACAAAAAATAAGCTGATAAGGAGACATTCCTATGGGAATTTCAAAGGTTGTCTGAGACGCCCAAAGAGAATCATTAATTATACTTGACCAATCACTTCTTTTTGTATTTACTATTTTCTCTAAGATAGACTTGATCTCCTTGTTTGATACCTCTACTTGCCCACCAGTTTGTGAGTGATAAGGAATGGCTACCTTGTGTTGTTTCACCCTATGTTTCAACAATGCATCTTAGAACAACTTGTTGCAGAAAAGTGATTCTCCATCACTTATGATAGTTCTTAGAACACCAATATGTGTAAAGATATTCTTCCTTAAGAATGCAACTACTTTTTTTCCTCATTATCTTCTAAGACAACAACTTCAACCCACTTGGACACATATTCAACAGCAAATAAGATATATTTGTAACTATAAGAGCTTACAAAGAGTATCATGAAATCTATGCCCCAGACATCAAATAATTCTACCTCCAACATCTTAGTCATTGGCATCTCGTGTTGTTTGGAGATTGATCCTTGCCATTGACATTGATCATAAGCCCTTAAAAAATCATAAGAATCTGTATGAATCAACAGACAATAGCAGCCACTTTGTAACATCTTCTTTGCAATCTAGTCACCTGCATGTGTCCCTAACAGAGGGAAATGACAACGCTCCAAAATACTTTATATCTAAAACTTTGGTATACATCTTCTGATGATGTTATCCACACATCATCTAAATAAATAAGGATCATCCCAAAAATACCTAATAACATAATGTAGATACTTTTTATTTTGATGAAATAATTCATTTTCGAGGATAAAGTCACTGATAAAGAAATTAGAAAAATCTGCATACCATGGAATCAAAATCAAGAGTAGCAGCTAGAATCTGCTCATTCAAGAATGAATAATCAATTTCTAGTTTTTTCGTAGTTGTTTGGCCATTTCCTATCCTAAGAAATGGTTTACTACTTGATAAGCACATCCTTTTTGATCGTTGAACTCAAAGTCAAACTCTTGATATAACAACACCCATCTTATAAGTCTTTTCTTGGCAAGTTTCTCTGCCATAATATATCTCAAAATTGCAAGGTCAGTGCAAACTACTACCTTAGTTCCCAATAGATATACCTAAAATTTCTCAAATGCGTACACCACAGCTAAGAGTTCTGGTTCTATAATAGTGTAGTTCTTTTACACTCCATTTAAAGCCTTACAAGCATAATAAATCAGGTGAAATAGCTTTTCCTTCTTTTCCCCAGAATAGCTCTAAGTGCAACCCCACTTGCAGCGCATATTACTTTAAATGGCTTAGACCAATCCAGAGAAATGATGATAGGTGCAATAACCAAATTTTATTTAAGGCATTAGAATGCACATATAGTAATAATCAAACATGAACTTTCTCTCTTTTTCATGCAACTTGCCAAGTGGGTTTGAAATTTCTAAAAAATCTTTGATGAATCTTCGGTAGAAGCCTGTATGGCTACGGAAACTACAAACTCCTTTAACTAAGATAGGAGTAGGTAGTTTTTCAGTAAATTCTATCTTAGCTCTATCAAACTTAATTACTTTTGATAAAATTTTGTGTCCTAACACTATGCCCTCCTTCACCATGAAGTGGCACTTTTCCTAATTTTGGATAAGGTTGAATTTCTCACACCGCTATAGTGACTTGCCTAGATTCACCAAGCACAAACCAAATGAATCATCTACCATATAAAAAGCATCAATGAATACTTCCAAAGTGTCCGAAAATATTGACATCATACACCTTGGGAACATAGTCGGTGCATTACATAATCCAAATAATATTTTCTTAAATGTAAAGGTTCCATAGTGACAAGTGATGGTTATTTTATTTTAGTCCTCAGGAGCCATTGATATGTTATTGTACCCTGAGTATCAATTGAGAAAACAATACCAACCCCTTTCTACCAACCATTCAAGTATTTGGTCCATGAAGGGCATTGGAAAATGATCTTTAAATATTAAGGCATTATATTTCCTATAATCCGTACATACCCACCAAACAGTCACTGTTCTGAGTGGAATTAACTTATTTCTCTAATTTGATACTATTATCATGCCTCCTTTCTTAGGTACACACTGCATAAGGCTTACCAACTTATTATCAGAGATTGGGTAAACCACCCCAGCATCCAACCATTTTATTATCTCCTTCTTTATTGCTTATTACATCAATGGATTCAACCTAGGTTGTTACTCGATAATAGGAATACATTCCTCTTCCAACTAAATCTTATATGTACAGATACAAGGTGGAATGTCTATAATGTTGACATTTGTCTACCTAATGGCCCTTTTGTATCATTTCAAAGCAAAAATAAGATCCTCCACTTAGTGCTCTATCAAATCTGCTGCATTAATTACTGTAAAGTGTTTACATCACCTAAAAGCACATATCTCATATGACTTGGAAACTGCTTCAACTCCAGCAAAGGTATCTTTTCAATGGACTGCTTAGCAGGTGGTGTTGGGTGATTGTTAAAGTCTAAATCTAGCTTTTTAGGGGTATATGAATAAGACCCCATTCCCATCAAGGAATATACGTTCTCATCATACTCTTCAATTCCTTCTCTATTGAAATTCATCAAAACTACCGCTAATGTTTCCACACCAAACCTTTCCACAATTGGCACCTCCAGATCATCTTCATAAAATCATCAATGACAGAAATGACATCTATTTCTTTATTGCTTCATAGATTAGCATATATCAAAGATGACTTCTTCATCATTAAGCCTAAATTTTAGCTCATTATACTCCAAATCAATTAATACTCTTCTAGTCACCAAAAATAGTCTACCCAAGATTATGTCTACTTTAAATTCCACTTCAAAATCAAGAATTACAAAATCCGCTGGAAATATGAATATAGCTATCTTCACAAGTACATCATATAGATTTCCTATTGGTCTCTTTACCGATATATCTGTCATCAAAAGTCACATATTAGTAGGCAAAGGATCTCCAAAACTCAACTATTTAAAGATCATCAAAGGCTTTAGGTTGGTGCTTTCTCTAAGATCACAAAGAGCTTTCATAAATTTAAATTCTTCGATAGTAAAAGGGATATCAAATGCTCTTGGATCTTCTTTTTTCTGCACTAATGATAAAGTAGCAATAGTGCTATAATGATGAAGGTTATCCACAGGCTCATAGCTAACTATCCTTTTATTCATCACGAAGTCCTTCATAAATTTAGTATATCCCAATATTTGCTCTAATGCCTCAACTAAAGGCACATTCACCGTTTACTACATCATCATATCCATGAATAAGTTAACTTACCCATATCTGATTTTCTCTTCAATGTATGTGGAAATGGAGGTGGTATCTTTTGTATTCATGTTGGAGTAGTCTCTATCTCCTTTGCTTTGCTTTGCTCTACATCTAACCTACTTTGATTCTGATGATTGTTCTAAATCTTCACTTTTCTTTTCAAAAATTTTTAGCTTCTAAGACGCCATAAGATATTCATCATGCACCTCATCTTTTAATACTACATCATAAAAACAAGAATGTACTCCCAGACATATACCAGGTAATACCTTACAACTCCTAGTGGTAATAGCCATACACGATCCATTATTTCTTGGGTTTAGGACTATATCACTTGTTAAGAGTCCCACTTTTTCTTTTATTGAATGATGTTGAGAATTGATTCATCTGTTATTCTATATGCTTAATTGATGTAGAATATGAATGAACTAACTATCTCATTATTGACAAGTCATCCTTCATTTCCCTAACTCCAGCATCTGTTGACTCCACTCTTTTTAATAATTTGGCCATCATATCATCCATTGATATATTTCCTAAATTATTTACATTATTATTGAGACTCCTAGGTGGTACATATAATCTACTCCTATCAGTCTTGTTCTTCTAGCTTCCTTGATTACGATCTTTATAACCATCTTTATCACAGTAATTTTGACCTTGATTTCCTTGGCCACTGGCCTAGAAACCCTAGGCCATTCAAATAGTTTTCCTCCTTTTCAAATCACATTTAGCTCCCCTATTATGTGATCATACTCCTTTTCTCTTTGACACTGCTCTGTCAATATCTCACTAGAATAAGTATTGCTTTCTACCTTAGAATCCCTAGTATGCCATGCTCTACTTGTTTTAGCTATTTTCTACCACATCTCTAAAGCCTCGGTAAAAGTAAGATTTATAAAAGATCCTCCTACTGCATTACCTGCAGTAGGATTTGTGAAAGAATTTAAAGCTCTATAAAATATCTTTACCAAATACTCCTTTGTTAGCTTGTAATTCAGATATTGCATTAGCTTTTTTTTTAATCTTATCCATGTTTCATGAAATGCTTCATTTAAAAGTTGTCTGAAGTTTATGATCTCATCCCTTAACTATAACACCCTAAAAGACGTAAAGAACCTTTCTAGAAAGCTCCCTTCAGTTGTCTCCAGTTTGTTGTAGAATCGGGTGCCAACTCGTTCAACCACAAAGTTGCCTCCCTAGATAAAGACAATGGAAATAACCTCAGATGCATGGTGTTTTTCCCCACTCCAAGATTATTAGATGACTTACAAATATTAATAAAGTTTATAAGCTGCATATTAGTATCATCTAGATCAAACTGTACCGCAGGCTGGTGGTTTGCTCTCCCTCTAGCTTGCCAATTTTGATTTGCTGGTATGACTTTATTTTTTGCATATTGCCTATTCATAAGGTCAAACAAGTTGTCATCTCCCAAGTCATCATCATCCGTATTATCCAAATGACCAGGGTTGTTTACATTTTGTTGGTTGACCTTTATATTGGCAAAAGTGGCTATTCTTGCACTTTTTGGTTATTCAGTCATACACCCAATTTTTTGAGGTTCCAAGTTGGAAGGTAATAGTAGCCTTCCTGAACTTTGGGTTAGTGACATACACAACAAAAAACCACAAGTATCAAAAACAATAAATAAAGGTAAAATTAGGAAACTTGACCAAAAGTCAATTAATGTACATATACTTAATTGACAATCGTATCCTTGGAAACTTCACAAAAATTTTATAAACCTAAATTACACCTCTCTTACAATAGTAGAAACGGTCATTGTCAAATATATAACCCAACTAGATTAGGGTAGAATCCCATAGGGAATATGGTGTTAACTAAGTCTTATGATTACTAATGGATTCTTAGTCATAAGTTTCCAAAAATAAAGGGGGTTTATCTTGTTAAAAATATTGGTTTCAGTGTTTACATGGTATTAAGTGATAATGTTTAAATTGTAATGTATAATCAATGTGATTTGATAAACTAGGGTTATAATCACCAAGGTGTTTCAACACTAAGGATTGTAGGTTATTACAAATCCATACTTAACAAGTCCAATTGCAAGGTTAATTGCTCAATTAGCTCCATCTAATTGTTTCTCAACCTTCAAATATGGATTCACTTTAATTCTTTAAAACTTAATGTGTGAATTACATCAATCATACAATCAAATGGTAATTACTCTAATTTTATAGTAACTCTTCTCTTTTCCCAACATTAACTTTTCTACTCAAACAAGTTCTGTTCATGGGCACATAATTCCAGTTTGCACAAGAAAAAATTATTAATCCAAAGGGAGAGTTATGCAATTAATTTTTTTTCAAGAATTAATCAATCCCACAACCCTAATAATGAATTACACAAAGGCTCCCAAAACCCTAGTTATGGGAGCTTTAGCCATACATAATTAAGGAGAAGAATGTCAATATATATTTCATAAACAAATCAGAAATACTTACAAAAATAAAAGATGTTATCCAAATCCCAAATTAATAGTGAGTGAAATTAAAATCCCTAAGCTTTCAACTTATTTCTCAGTGAATTATATGTTGTAGGTCTTGAGAATAGACAAAGATGCTTAATCTAACCCTAAGATGGATATTTATAGACTTTTAGAAAGTGGGGATTTAAAATTCAAATCTAAGTTTCAGTGTCATTGGTTGACAATTGAACTACTCGTCCATCGAAGGAGTGATGGTCCATTAGTCATATTATCAATATTCTTTAGATCTGAGCTAATTTTGTTTCATCAACCTAATGATAAAAGTGACGGTCAGTCATGGTCTGATGGTTTGTCAACCTGTGCATCACTGGACTCTTCAATTCTGTTGTTTCTGCTTAAGTGTGACAATCATAGCGATGGCCCATCTCAGGTCTGATTATTGGTCAATCCGACTGTTGTTGGATTTTTGGAGTTATATTCTGTTTGATAGTGTGGATCCTTCTAATGGACCATCGATGAGGTAACGGCCTGTCAATTCATCCATCGCATATAATTATTCTTCACTTTTACAAGTTGTTCTTGCTTTAGAGTTAGTGTCCTAAGAACAAGCAAACCTGACATAAAATACTTTAATAGTTTCTAGAAAAAAAGTGACTATCTCATGTTAAAGATGCAAAATATTTTGCCAAATGCCGAAACATCATGTGTATCTACTCTTGTGGGTGATTTTTTAGTAGTGGATTTGTTTTTTAGATCATGTGTTATGATTATTAGTGATTTTGATACTCATGTTGATCTTATTGTTCTGCATATGGTGGATTTTGATGTGATTCTAGTCATGGACTAGTTATTCCACTATCATCCGATCATGGATTATTTTTCTTAGATTATTACCTTAGCCATGCCCAGTATACCTCAGGCGTGTACCAAGGAGTAGTTAGTTGTGAGCCAACAGACATTATTTCTTATATTCGTGCTAGAAAGATTATTTTTAGAGGTTTTGAGTCTTATCTTTCTTTTATTTGTAGTACTAGTTTGGAGAATTCGGTACTTGACTCTATTATTATTTTTTGGGAGTTTCCTGATATATTCCCTACCAACCTACCTGTTAGTCCACCTATCCATTATATTGAATTTTCTATTAATCTCGAGACTAGTACCCAACCTTTCTCTATGGTATTTTATGTATCTATTCTCTAAAGCTTAATGAGCTAAATTCTATGATTTAGGATCTTCTTTGTTAAGGGTTTTATTAGACCAGTCTGTCTCTTAAGGGAGCTCCTATGTTTCTTGTGAAGAAAAAATATGGTTCATGCATATGTGTATAGATTATTGGTAGCTTAACAAGATGATAGTGAAAAATTATTATCCTATACCTCGCATTGATGATTTATTTAACCAACTTCAGGGTACAACATATTTTCTAAGATTTATTTGAGATCTGGTTACCATCAATTGATAATTCGGGTTGAGGATCTCTTAGTAGCTTTTAGGACCCATTATTGTCATTAAAAAGTCTTGGTGATGTTGTTTGGCTTAACTAATGCTCCAACTGCATTTATGGATTTTATAATGAAGTATTCAGACCCTATTTGGATTCCTTTTTATTGTATTCATCAATGGCATGTTAGGGTATTAGAAGAGTAGAGAGGAGCATGCAGAATATTTGAGGATTGTGCTCCAAACTTTTAAAAATATGTGTTTTTTTTCAAATTCTCTTTGTGTGAGTTTTGGCTCTACTCAGTGACATTCCTTTGATATATAGTGTCTGAGGATTGTATTATAGTTGACCCAGCTAAGATTGAGGCAATTCGTAATTGGTCTAGACCTATATATCTGACTGAGATTCATAGCTTTATTGGTTTGATCGGTAATTATAGATGATTCATCGAGAGTTTTGCTACTATTTTAGTACCTATGAATAGATTGACTCAGTAGAATATTCCTTTTCTATGGTCTGAGGAGTGTGAGCTAAACTTTGGAAAGCTTAAGGATTTCTTTACTTCAACTCCTATTTTATCTCCTTTTATTAAGGGTGAGAGATTTACTGTGTATTCTATTGCTTTTGGTATTGGTGTAGGTTCTATTTTTGTAGATTAGGGTTGTGTAGTTGCTTATTCTTTAAGACAGCTTAAGGTGCACAAGCACAACTACCTCACTCATGATTTGGAGTTGGCCATAGTAGTTTTTTCTCTTAATATTTGGAGACATTATCTCTATAGTGTGTATTATGGGATTTTCACCGATCATCATAGTATTCAATATCTTATGACCTAGATAGAGCTTAATGCTAGACAATGTAGATGGATGGAGTTGCTGAAAGATTATGATATCTCTATCTTATATCATCTTGGTAAAGCTAATGTAGTAGAAGATTCTTGGAGTGGAAAGACAGTGAGTATGGATAGCTTGGTTTGTATTTTAGATTTTCAAAGGCCATTGGCATGGTACATTTAATCCTTAGACAACTTAATGGTTTGGCTTGATATTTCAGAGCCTAGGATGATTTTTGCTAGTGTTAAGGTGAGGACTTCTCTATTTAAGCAGATTTGGGATCACTAGTATGAGGATAGTAAGTGTTGCTTACTTAGTGATCAACTATTGAGAAGTGAGTTCAAGAGGAACACATAAATTCTAAGAGAGTTTTGACATTTGATGGCCACATTTAGGTTTTAATGATTGATGACTTGATCTAGTTAATTCTGCATAAGGCTCACAACTCTAGATATTCTATTCATCTTGGCTTAGCTAAGAGGTATAGATACTTGAGAAAGAATTTTTGGTGGAGTGGAATGAAAAGAGATATAGTAAATTTTGTAGCTTTTTGCCTATATTGTAGTAGGTAAAGGCCAAGCATCAACATCCAGGCTGTTTACCCATTCCCGAGTAGAAAAGAGAGTAGATTACCATGAATTTTGTTAGTGGGTTGCCTCATATGGTTCCAGTGGTATTTGGGTCATTATGGATTTATTGACCAAGTCAGCACATAAACTTCCAATTTAGGTGTCCATTAGTGCTGAAAGGTTAGCTCACATCAATGTGCATGAGATAGCCCATTTTCATGTTATGCCCTTCTTTATTATTTTGGAATAAGATTTCATTTTCACTTCTAACTTTTGGAGAATTTTTTAGGAGGAGTTGGGTACTCAAGTGGATTTGAGTACAACCTCCAACCACCGATCGATGTCCAGTTCAAGCGGACTATTCATGTGCTTGAGGATATGCTCTAATTCTGTGCTATGGATTAGGAGGCTAGTGGGAGGATCACATTGCCTTGCAAATTATTCTTATAGCAACAGTTATCACTCGAGTAGTGAGATGGTTCCTTTTTGGCTTTGAATGGTAGGAGATGCCATTCTCTGATTGGATGATTTGAGACTTCAAAGATTTAGCCACATAGTACTGATTTGCTTTAGCAGTCTTTGGATATAGTCAAGGTAATTCAGGACAGGTTGAGAGAAACTACAAGTAGGAAAAAGTCCTGTGCAGCCCTTAAGCTTCATGCCTTAGGATTTTGAGTTAGTGATAGAGTATTCCTCTATATATCACTCATGAAGGGTGTCATGATGTTCAGCAGTAAGGGAAAGCTTAGCCCTAGATATATTAAACCTTAAGAGATTCTTTCCACAATTGGTGAGGTGGCTTCTCAGTTAGATTTACCTATAGATTTTGTTATTTTCCATTAGGTTTTCCATGATTCTATTTTGCTAAGATACATTCCTGATCTATCTCATCTTCTTAGATGGGACTCATTCTAGTTGGATGAGTAGTACAACTTTATAGAGATGTTGGTGCTTGTTTTGTCTAGTAATGTTTGGCAGTTGCACACTAGGGAGATTCTGTAGTTAAGGTTTAGTAGAGGCACCGCCCAGTGGAGGAGGCCACTTAGGAGATCGAGACCGAGATATGTACCTAGTATCTTCACCTATTTAAGACTTCTGGTATATCCTAATACTTAACTTTTACGGATGAAAGTTCCTTTAGTAGTTGATATTGTAATGACCTTTTCGGCCATTTTCCATATTTTTGCTTATTTTTGTTGTTAGAGCTTCTCTGTAGCTTCCCCAATTCATTTATGACTTACTGGAACTGACAGTTTGGTTACCGGGCAGTTCGTCTGGTTTTTAGAGTCATTTCCCTATTTTGAAGTCTTCATTGGTTTCAAAAGGCCAACGGGAAAAAACATAAGTTAAATGACCTAGATTGCAAATTTTGACTGTTCCAGTAGCTCCAGAAAGTTGATTTTAGGCTAGTGGACTTTTGGTTCTGGACTTGAGGCATCCAGGCTTATTATGACCTATTGGTTGGAAACTTAAAAAGAGTAAATATGGGTATGGTACCCATATTTTTTTTGAAACGACCTCGTATGGAAATTTTAACTGTGCCATTGGGTCTGGAATGTTGAATTTGATTTGGTGACATAGTCCATTTGCATATACGAGATTTAAAATGATTTACGAGGGCTAAGCGGAGACAAGGAAAATTCTAAGTCTACTGTTGTTATCTAGTATGCCACAATCGCTATCCAAGGGTAGCAATCATGATAACCTTGGCAGGGTTAAGGTTCCACAATCGAAATTCACTTATGTTGTCCCAATATACCATGATCGCGAATGTCGATTGTGGAACCCCGATACCTGCAACAATTATAAATATGTTATTTTAGCTAGATTTTGCTTATTCTTCACCCAATTTCTTGAGAGCTTAAACCTAAAGAGTGAAATTAAGTGGGATTTAGGCTTATGGGTCATTGGAAAGTTGTATTAACACTTATTTCAATGATTATCTTCTGATCTGAGGTAAGAATTCACCCTTTTCTTGGTAGATTTTTTTGATTTCTTGTTCAAAATCCCCAAAACCTTAAGGGCTTAATTTTATCCCTAAATTAGGTTGGATTTCACCCATTTCTTAGGGTAATGATTCCTTGAGCATGTGAGAATGTTGGGTTGGTTTTGGAAACACAATTTCTATAAGTGAGACCTAGATGGGCTTTTGATGTGACTTTTGGACCCAATGCATAATAGTGTAATATGAGTATCATTATTCTCGTATTGATGAGTAGAATTTAATTTTGATATATTGGCATAGTACGAAAGTTTCTTGAATAGGAAAAGCGGTGATTTACCAAATCTTGTGAGCTTTCTTCAACGTCTGGGTAGGCTAGTTTTTACTCCTTATTAGATTGAGCTAATTCATAGTATGTTTATGATATTGTGTTAGATTTGAGATGGGTTTTAGGTTTTGGTGTGATAAATTGAATTACTTGGGATTAATTGGATCATTCATGCTATTTTGGATATCATTTTGGGCATGATTAGCCTAGTTATTCCTATATTTGGTGAAACTGACCTTGTATGCTCTTGTTAGGATGGAAATAACTTAGTTACTTAATTAAGAAGAAGATTTCCTTGGTCACTTGAGTTTGGGATGAAACTTTCTCAAATTGCCTTACCTTAGGTGGAATTAGCTTATTTACTCTATATTAGGAAGATTTTCTATACTAAGACTAGTTGTGGCTTGTTCGGCGTCTAATCATGGATTCAGATACATTATCCTAGTCCGTGGAATATATTGTTTGGTAAACAATTTTGAGAATATAGAAGTGGGCTCTTCGACCCACCTTAGGCCAAGACTTGTTATAGTTATTGAAGACCCTAGATACGCTTTTGTACATCTAAGAGCATGGTTATATCAGTTTTGACTATGCTAATTGAGTGAGACCTTGACTACGATATTTCCAAGGCCATAAATTATGTTATTGATAATGCAATGAACAAGCTATAGATTATGTCATGGATTAACCATTGGTCAAACTATTGATAAGCTATCTATTATACTAATGATAAGTCATTGATTAGGCTATTTCTAAGTTATTGACTATGCTTTAATAATGCATATTGATCTTCTTACTTACCATGTAATTGACTATATAGGCGAGTACGTTATGGATTATGCTTAAGAGCACGCTTATCTACTATATTGGCAATCATGCTATTGATTATGCTAGAGCTTATGAGTTTGATTATGATTATTGATAATGTTAATATTTTATGTTAATGGTCATGCAATGATTATGATATATTGCATTCAATCATTCTATCATTATTATATCTACTATATTTCAAGTTCATTTCCTTAGCTTGACTTAACTATGTTATATTGCATTCTATCATTCTTATATCATGATTTAGCTCAGATGGGCCGTTGATGTCTGCTGAGTACCCATTACTTTTGTACTCATACTACACTTATGTACTTTTTTTATGCATATCTGAGTACTATTTTTTGCCGTTGATTCATGTTTGTGCGTTGTTTATATCCAAAGATAGGGTGAGCTCTTGGAGTCCAAGTCTCCCATTTCCTTTATCTTTCTATATTTAGTTATTAGTTTTGAGATAGATGTATTGACTATTCTAGATACTTGAGTTGTATTATTATACTGGATGCTCTTGTATTAGATCTACTAGGTCGTGGGATGGTATTCATGTAGTGAGTAACTTTAAACTATTTATATTGTCTTGTTTATTTATTGTATAGAATAACCTATTAGGTTCTTTTTGGGGCATTTCAACCAAGTTAACCCATTGTGTTTAACTTCGTGTCACGGTTAGGCTTACATATTGGCAGGATAGAGTAGGTGTCATCATAATATGTAAATCAGGACGTGACATTAGTGGTAGTCTGACCGCTAAAGCGGATACCACAATAGTGCCAGCCTACCTATTTTAGCAGTATTCCAGGCCAAGAAGGTACCACTTTAGAAGTACTTGACCGCTTCAGTGGTCAAGTGGCAACTTAAGAGGCACCTGTAAACGATAAAATGCCTCATTATCCTAATTTTCTCCCATTTTTCTCACAAGTCTTAAGATTTAAAACCCTAGAGAGTATGGGAAAATGCGAGAATCATTATTTGGAGATTTGAGGTGATTGTGAGCTCGTATTTACCATTTATTTATCAAAATCATTGTAAGTTTCCATTAAATCTATAGTTAATTTCCCAATTTATTCTAAAAATCTCTAGATTCTTGTTGAGTAGATTGAAGTACCATTTGGGCTCGAAATTTAACAATTATTAAGGGTAAATATTTCTTGAGCATAGAGGGATATGTTGAACAATTCAAAAGTGTGATTCCACAAATGGCCCCCATATGAGATTTTGGCTTGATTTTGGACCTAAAGAATAAAAATGTAATAGGTACCATTTTTCTCATATTGATGCATAGATTATCATTTTGATAGCATGCATAGTTTAGAAGCTTATTAGAAGGGGGAAATCATTGATTTAGCTAATTTCACTAGGCTTTCTTCGCTCTCCAGGTTGGCTAAGTTTACTTTCTCTTATATTAAGCTTAATTATTGTATGAGTGTGATATTATGCTAGTTTGGGATGGGATTTAGGTCTTGGAGGTACAATTAGCATGAATTGGATCTTTTAGTTAACTAAGGAACTAGAATTAGATATAATGAACATAACTACACATTATTTAGGTAGAGTTACTATCTTAGGACTAAATTGTGAATTATTTAATATCTATTAGGGAATTTAGATACTTTAGCCTTGTATGGGGAAGAATTTTCCTAAGAGTCGATTTCATGAATAAAAATAGGCCCCTCTGACCCACCCTACCAAGAATGTTGTAAATTCCTTGTAGGACCTATAGGTGTTGCACCTTATTTAAATTTTACATTATTGAGCCTGATGAGTTTTAGATTTATGATTTTTACTATAGATTGAAACTTTGGAGATGATATTAGTTCTTGTTTCAGTTTGGAAGTTTATGATATTAAGACTAATTTGATTTCGACACTATCCATGATATGATTTTCATGTCAAGCCCAACAATGATGATAGGAGTTTTTGTTTAAGTTTGAAAATAATGATATAAGCTTTGGTGCAAGACTACCATTGAGAGGTTATTTATGATAGGTATGGAACTGGTTCGAGTCTGGTGTTTACGGTATGGGAGATTCTATAGTTTAAATTTTGAGATATGATTAGCTTATATAACTATTGTTATTAATACTTTTGAATGCACCCAGATAATACTCTTGAATGTAACCCTTTGGGCTTATGGCGGCCTGCATTAGGTTATTTACTTTATTATACTTACTAACTTATGGGGGCTAGTTTTTTAGTGATAGCTATATTTTCTTTAATGTTATTATTTTGGTTATTTACTTATAGTATTGGAGTGTTATTCCAGGATTGCCCTCTTACCTTGACGTAGTTTATTTATCTCACATTTTATCTTATTTATATGATGATTTAGCTCAATCAGTCGATGATTCCTACTAAGTACCCATTGCTTTTGTACTCATAAGGACTTTTGTACCTTTTTGTTGTAGATCTGAGAGCTAGTTACGGCCATTGATGATATGATCGTGCGAGCCAGAGTTCGAAGATAGGGCGAGCTCTTAAAGTCAAAGTTGACCTTTTCTCCATCTTTTGTATTTTTCTTAGTCCTTCTATTTTTTAGACTAATGTATATTTCACTATGATAGTACTCGTATTCGTTTGCATTAGTAACTCTTGTACCGATACTACTAGGTTGTAGGATATTGTTATTTTTCTTATTTGTCTTCCATTTTATTATTATTTCTAATCTGTTACTTGTAAGCCTTTTACTTAAATATTTTTGGCATTTATGCTATTTTCCCAGCAAATTAGTCTATTTCTTATAGCTTCAGGCTATGATTTGGCTTACCTACTATTATGATAAAGTAACTGCCATTATGACTGGGAAATTAGGTCATGACAAAGTAGTATTAGAGCTATGTTCACTAGTATTATTGGTACAAGAGCAAGTGGCCATTAGAGTCCCACAGATCAGAATAATGATGTTTTTTCTTATCTTTGGGAGGCTATAGGACATTCATAGGAGATCTTTACTTTACTCATTTTGTGCTTAGTTTCTAAGTTGGATTATCAAGATTCCTATGGTTGCACTCTTTCGTTAATGGCTGGGATGCATGCTATTGTTACACAAGATAAGGACCCCAAGTCTTCTACTAAGGATTCTATTGAGGGTCATGGATGACCTAGAGGTAGAGAATAGTTGAGAGATGAAGCCACAGTCAGAGACAACGATAGGATGCCTTCACCATACCCTATTCCTACTCTCGCTCCAAAGATCGCTCTACCCCAGCTAGTGGTAGGTCAGGGGCCAACCTAAGCTGCATCAGGGTTTATTTCATCATCACTTCTTAGGGATGTATTGGTTTAGCTCTTGGTTTTAGTTGGTAGTTCATTATTTAATGATGTGTAATCCGTGAACCAGAGTGGTATTAAGGT
Organism: Capsicum annuum; assembly: GCF_002878395.1. Classification (NCBI taxonomy): domain Eukaryota; kingdom Viridiplantae; phylum Streptophyta; class Magnoliopsida; order Solanales; family Solanaceae; genus Capsicum; species Capsicum annuum. The sequence continues at coordinate 34,604 of NW_025880584.1, forward strand.
AGGAGTGTGCTTGTAGCTGTGACTGGCAAAGTTGAGTACCTTTTAGCGCTGGAGGTTACTCAGTCGGTAGTTTCCCAGCCTACTATAGCTGTTGAAGAGCAAAAGATATTAGCTAGATTCTTGTAGTTGACTTCGCCTAGGTTTTTGGGCGCATCGATCTAAGATGCTTATGAGTTCATGGTTATTTCTGTGGATAATCCCCTTAATTTAGGCCTAGTTGAGACTCTTGGTGTGGACTACATGTTTTTTTAGCTGTATTTGGGAGCTTGGCATTGGTGGAGAAGTCATCTTGATTCCAGGCCAACTGGATCTCCCCCATTAACATAGACTCAGTTCTTTAAGGTTTTCTTGGAAAAGTATATGCCTTGTATCCTTTGAGACCGTTTAAAAGATTAGTTCTCGATATTGGAGTAGGGCTCCATTACTATTGTAGATTTTGTGGCTCGATTTCATGAGTTTTATAGGTATGCTACGTCTATCTTACCGATCAAGTATGAGCACGTTTGATGTTTTATTTGGGGATTGAGACTTCCTCTCCACATGTCTAAGTAGAGTTTGGTTGTTGTTGGTAGATCTTTTATTGATGTTTATGATCTTGTTCATATTATGGAGGATATGTATTTTGAGGCTCAAAGGGGTAGCGATAAAATGCCACAATACTAGGTCAATTTCAATGGGAGCCAGAGTGGATCACAGTTTAGAAGAAGTTATTCTCAAGGTAGGTACCCTCTGCATTAGCCTTCTCAGTATCAAGGTCAGCCTAGTATGCTTGGTTATGCCGTATTTTATATTATTGATAGAGGCCAGTCTAAATATCGTGATCATCTTGGCTAGGGTAATGGTCAACCTTTGAGAGGTTTATCTTCTAGGAATTCTAGCTGAGGTTGTTAGTTTGGGTTAGACGGATATTTTGGTTCAGTATAGAACATAGGGCGTCGTCTGATTGTAGGGTGTTCACATATTTATCAAGAGAGTGTCCTAGGCATGGAGCGGTGGTTCATGTAGCTCAAAGTGTTCTTCTAATTAGGGAAGTATCGCCCCCAGCTGGAGGTGGTATGCATGGATATTCGGATGATCCCCAGGTGTTTGTAGAGGTCCTCAGGCGGGTAGGAGCAGCGATTGGTAAGGCGTCCAACCAGGTGGTGGGCGTGGTCAGTTGTATGTCGTACCTAGTAGAGCCAAGGAAGAGTATTCGGATGCTATTATTACATATACAATTTTAGTGTGCTGCCAGCTGTCTTTTGCTTTATTTAATCTAGGATCCACTTAATTTTAGATATCTACTTTTAATGCCCCGCGGTTAGAGTTAACTTGGGATTCGTTATCTATGTCATAATGTGAATCATCTCTCATGGGTGATTCTTTAATATGGATTGGGTTTATATATCATTTGTCCTGACTATTTGAGAATTTGATACTATCACGACCTGGGGCTACCCCCTAGTCGCGACACGATACTTAAGGACACAAGTGACCCTAAGCTAATCTACAAATTGGTACCGGCTGCAAGCACTAAATAAAGTAATATTTAAATAACAAGTGCGAAAGATAAACTGATGAAATACGATTCCAAATGGATTACTGAAATTAATATAACAAACATATATGGATACAAAACAACTGATAACATCTCAATATAAATTGACTTCTTGAATATCTAGTTTGAACATTTGAAAGCGTCTATCATGGGGTGTTGATGGGACAAGCCCCCAACTAACTCTGACTCACTAACATAAAAGTAACTGCTATAAATGACTGAAATAAAAATACCGTCCTCGATGGATGAGGACTCACCATTACTAATGCGGGAAGGAGCTCATCTATCTAATGATGCGCAGGAAACTATATGTCCGAACCTATGTTATAAGACAACATAGCACAAATAAAAGTTTGCGATCAGTACTTTGAATGTACTGGTACGTGAGGTAAGGACCACTTAAATACTTATGATATGTGAACATGAATGCATGAACATGTAAAACTCAGAATGAAAGACCAAGTATAGTATTTACTGACATGATCTGAAAAACTAAACAACTGATATCTGAATAACTGAAATAATTTGTAAATTGACTAAACGAATACTGAAAACTGATTACTCGATGAAGCATACCTGAACTGAGATGGACTGAGTACTAACTGAAACTGTAGGACCTATCATGTAACCGACATGCCCCAATCAGAGCTAATCTGGGTCCAACCTCTAACCATAGTCTGAAGGGTGAATACCTTGCTACGAGTAATAACACTGGCTATGTAGATCCACTAAAATGGTATCCCAATGGACTAAGGATTGACCCTCTACTAGCAGGTGCCCCTAAGAGAATGTCAACCCTTAACTGGTAGAAAGACCTCTCAAAACCTCTCCTGGCTTCATAGTTCTGGAACTCAGGGATTGCTACTAAATTCACACCCTCTACTGGTAAGTGAGACCCCATCCCTGGGTTCACTCGGTGCTAAATCTTACTCCCAGCTGAACTGACACTGGAATCAAGAACTAGTTCATACAATAATGACTGATATGCTCAAACCTGGTGTTTTGAAAATTGACAGTGCATGCATAATCTAAAATAATCATAAATATGTAATCTGATAGTGCTTAATTTGATCATATCAAACTAAGCATAAAAATAAAGTCATCAGTGGAGTGACTTGTTACTTGAAAAGTCTGAAACGTAGGTAAACACGTGGACATCAAGCGTTCATAAACATCCAACACTGAATGATTACAAACTTCAATAACAACACTTAAAACAGTGACCTGAAGACATAATTCAAAGACCCAAAATATTAGAAATTTTAGTAACCTGATAAATTAAATAAATTTGAACATGGGGATTAGTTGATCTTACGAGGATAACAAATTCACATGACTTAATTTGTAACTTTATAATTTAATCATGAAATCAATTTAATAGGACATAGGTAATTGAAATTTAAAATATGGAATAACCGAATTCACATGGAAACAAATGTTGACATGGATTGAATTCAAATTAGTAAGAGATGATCTGCATGGATAATTTCACAATAGAAGATTAAAAATTAATACTTGAACAAAAAAAGGGATTTTAGGATTCAATGGGTGGAAGGAACCTATTTATGAATACCCCACATACCTCAATTAGATGACGTCATGAAGAAGGCTTGAAAGTTGAACTTGAATCCTTGAATTCTTGGGAGAAAATGGATGAATTCCTTGTTCTTTGAAAGGGGGAATGGTTTTACGTGTGAAATTATTATGATAATGGGCAAGTAATACCCTTTTTGATTTTATAAGTCATGTTATGGATGATTGGAGTTGAGGGGAAAGGACCATAACACCCCTGAGTCCTTTAAGTTAAGAAGTTCAAAAAATACACTGCCTTCGCGTTGCAGAGGTCATCATGGAGCATAGCCTCCGCAACGCGGACCTTATCGCGGTGCATAGCATCGATGATGTGGCCATATTGTGGAGGCTCACAACCTTTGTGGTCCAAACATACCCTAAATTCATTACAAAAATCCCGAACCTCTTCCTGGATGACCCTTTAACATCCCCAAACATGACACAACTCAAAATTTTATGTTTCGGATTCGGGAATGCCAAAAATAAATTCCTCGAGGTTTAAGGGTCTTGAAAATGGATAATTCCCTTACACGTAGTAAAATTTCATGCCTTGGACCCCTTAAAATACCACTACTAGTTAAAATAAACTTAAAATATTAAGAGGTACTATAATATCTCCCCCTTGGATTCATTGATCCTCGAATCAAACTAGTTAAGATGAGAATACTGAGGAAAACTGAGATCGTACACTAATTAGTTTTAAGTTGAAGCATGATTACATTAACTGAGTCTATAACAAGATACATAGACTGAGCTAAATTCAAAAATGCATGAAATGATATGACCGGAGGATGGTTATGCGCTGAAATGGAGAATGATATAGTCAATTTAATAAAACCATTACCTCAATCTGAGTCTGAGTTCGTGGGGAAAAGATGATGATACTTGGCTTGCATATCTGCTTCTACTTCCTAAGTAGCTCCCTCAAAAGACTGATTCCATAACACCAACCAATGGAACTTTCTTATTCCTCAACCTACGAATCTAACGATCAAGGATCTCAACTGGGACTTCCTCTAAAGAGAGACTATCTTTCACATCCACACTCCCTAAAGAACCAACAAATACAGAATGATTAATACACTTTTTTAACAAAGAGACATGGAACATCCGATGCACTAATGCTAAATCTGCAGGCAACTCTAACTCATAAGCTACCGTCCCAAAATGGCTCAAAATTTTGTAGTTGCCAACATAATAGGACTGAGCTTCCCCATCTTTCCAAATCTCTTTACCCCTTTCATGGGTGAAATTTTTAAGTAAACCAAGTCTCCAACATCAAGCTCAAGATCACTTCTCCTCACATCCGCATAAGATTTCTAATAACTCTGGGTTGTCTTCAGCCTTTTGCAAATCAACTAAACTTTTTCTATCACCTCAAACACTAAATCTAGCCTTATTACAGCAGCCTCACCTAATTTAAACCAGCTAATAGGAGATCTACATCTCCTCCCATAGAGAGCCTCAAACGGAGCCATCAGAATACTGTGATAATTGTTGTTGTTTGCAAACTCAATAAAATGTAAGTGTCATCCTAGATGCCTTTAATTTCAATAACACAATCCCTCAACTTGTCCTTAAAGGTCTAAATAGTCCTCTCTGTCTGACCATCTGTCCGAGGATGAAAAGCTATACCGAAATGAACTTAGGTACCAAGATCCTTTTGAACGCCTTTTAAAAGTGAAAGGTAAATTGAGTACCCATATCTGAAATGATGGTGAAAGAAACCCCATGAAACTTGATCAACTCCCTAAAATAGAGCCTAGCATGATACTTAACTGAATAAGAAGTATGAACTTATAAGAAATGGGCTAATTTCTTCATATTATCTATAATGAATAATATTTAATCATGTTGACGATGAGTATGAGGAAATCCTATCGTAAAATCCATGTTCATCACCTCCCATTTCCAAGTGGGTTTACTAAACTCTTGAAGTGTACCACTAGCGCTCTGGTTTTCAACCTTAACCTACTGACAATTCAACACTTAGCCACAAATACTGCAATCTCTTTCTTCAAACCACTCTATCAATAGATTTCCCATAAATAACGGTACATATTAGTGGCTCCTGGGTGAATGGAATATTGCACATCATGTACCTCAATATAAATTTATTGTCTAAGACCATCACCATATAGAAAACATAGTCTGCCGTGACAATGAAGCACACTATCTCCCCCTTAACCTCCACCTTCTGATCCTTGACTACCTCCTTCAACTTGACTAAACAAGGAACTCTATCTTTCTTTTGTTTTACTTCAGAAACAATGAAGATTTTGAATCATTCTGAACCTCATATACTACCTTCGGCTGCATCAAACAACTGAACTTCTAACCTCGCAAACTCCTAATCTCACAAGTTGATGAACTTCTTGGACTAACTCGTTCATATCACCCTCAATATGAGCCACACTAACAATCTACTAAGGGTATCCTCCATTACATTAGCCTTGTTCGGATGATACAACACACTCATATCATAATATTTCAACAAATTAAGCCATCTTCTCTGAGGAAGATTTATATCTTTCTGCGTGAACACATAGTGTAAACTCTTGTGAGTTGTGAATATGTCAACATGAAATCCTTATGGCAAAGGCAACTGCTACCAATTCAACATCATGGGTTAGATAATTCTTTTCATAGGGTTTAATCTTCCTAGAGGAATAGCCTATCACCTTACCTGTATGCATTACCATATAACCCAAACCAACTCTGAAGGCATCACAATACACTACAAACCAATCTGTGCCACGTACCAAAGTCAAGACGAGAGCAGAAATAAGTCGAGTCTTCAACTCCTGAAAACTCTTCTCCCAGGAATATAACATCTAAAATTTGAATTTCTTCTGGATTAGTCTGGACATGCAGAAAGCAATAGAAGAAATCCCTTTAAAAAACTAGCCAGCTAAACCGAAGAAACTCTTGATGTCTAATTGAGAAATGGGTTTAGGTGAATTTCTTATTGCTTTGGTCTTTCGAGGATCAACTCGAATGCCATCACCGGACATGATTTGACCAAGGAAAGCTACTGACCTCAACAAAAATTCACACTTACTGAACTTAGCAAATAACTGATGATCTCTAAGGGTCTTCAATCCAATCCTCAAATAGTCAGCATAATTACTCTCACTATGGCCATAGACAAGGATGTCATCAATAAATACTATGAAGAACATGTCCAAGAACTGCTTGAACACCCTAATCATCAAGTCAAAAAATGTTGTAGGAGAATTCATTAGTTCTAAATACATAATAATAAATTTGAATTGACCATACAGAGTTCTGAAAGTTGTCTTCGTAATGTCACGTTCTCTAACTTTAAGCTGATAATAGCTGGACCTAAGGTCTATCTTAGAGAAATGACTTTCACCTACAAGTTGGTCAAATAAGTCATCAATTCTGGGGAGAGGATACTTATTCTTCATTATGACATTGTTCAAATGATTGTAGTCGGTGCACATTATGACAGAACCATCTTATTGTGCACGAAAAAAACTGCGGCACTCCATGGGGAAAATATAGGCTTAATGAAACCCTTATCTAAAAGATTTTTAAGCTATTCTTTTAGTTCATTAAGCTCAACTAGAGCTATTCTATATGGTGGAATAGAGATAGGTTGGATACCTGGAAGGAGATTTATTCCAAAGTCAATTCCCTTTTTTGGAGGAACTCCGGTAAGACCTTCTAGGAATACATCTGGGAATTCTTTTACTTTTGGAACTGACTAAAGTCTTGGATTTTTAGAATTTGAGTCGTTGACTCGAACAAGATGGTAAATAGACCCCTTGGATATCATCTTTCCCGCCTTAAGATTGGAAACAAACTAAACCTTAAGCAATGAAGTACTTCCCCTCCATTCAATAATAGGTTCTTTAAGAAACTAGAACTGATAACTCTATTTCTATAGTCAACTGAGTATAACATGAGTTGAGCCAACCCATACTGAGGATGACATCAAAATTAGTCATCACTAACTCTATAAGGTCAATTGAAGTAACTTTCTGAGACACTGTGATCGAGCAATTTTTGTATACCGGTCTGACTATAATACACTTAACCATTGGGGTAGACACTGAGAAAGGCTCTGCTAATATGTCAGGACTAACACCAAATTCAATAGCTATATAGGGGTCACAAAGGAAAGTGAAGCTCCGAGGCCGAACAATGCATAAACATGAAAATGGTAAATTTGTAATATACCTATCACAATATCTAGAGAACTCTCCTAATCATGCCTTGTCTAAAGAGCATATAACCTATTCTAGCACTGCCCACTAGTGGCACTGAAAGTGGCACCCTGCTGAGTCGGACAACCTGCTGGGGTTAATGAAAAGTTAGATTGACCCGGAGACATGGCCCAAAACTGGGCCTTGTCATATGGGCATCTCGAGTCCAACAAAGATCAGAGATCGCCCTATTAACCAAACCCAATCTATCAAATCAATCCATAAGTATCGAATCAACTCCAAACATGTAGCAAGATAGCGAAAATAAGGCTAACAATCATCACTTAAGAAACGTCAAGTCAATCCATTAATGTCAATATACTAACAAACATACCCAAGTCAACAGTCATCCAAAAAACCTTTACAAATCTAGTGCCCATAATATGTCGGAACAAGCCCTCGATAATGGCCAAAAACTAAGTCTAATAAAAGTCTATGACATAAGATAGGAAGATCCTAAAATGTATGCCTTCTGAAGCATGGAAACTCACCACTTCAAAGTCAATACACGAACCGCTTAAACACTTGGTCACTACAAAAGAAGAGAAGAAGAAGCTCCATCCCTTGTGTCACATGGGGACAAAGCGTCCAAAGACGGCTAGTGTTTGGAGTGCTAGCATGTCACTCAAAGGTAAGGATAAAATAGTGTCATCATTCAAAACCAAATCAAACCATCATATGCAGCCACATATATATACATAGGCATATATGCAGATATATAGATACATCGAGTGTCTGGAAAGGAAACAAGACTTAGCATACATTACGAAACATCCAATCATGATACATGAAGTGAAGGACTCTAAATTTCCACTTGCGTAGTTTAGGGAGTTTGACCTTCCTAATTTTATTGAGAAAGACGACTCTAGCCTCAAGTCGCCTTATTAAGCAAGTGAACTCTAACCAAAAGCCATCATATTAATAAACTGGGTTGTAACCACAAGCCAGCTTATCAAGCAAGTGGACTCTAACCATAAGACATTTTATCAAACAAGGACTCTAACCATAAGACATTTTATCAAACAAGTGGACTCTAACCACAAGACATCTTTCAAAGCAAGTGGACTCTAACTCTATGTCCATGCATTCACATCCACTTAGTTTAACATTATACGACTATAACCTACTTAAACAAGTCAAGACTTCATGGCTACAATTCAACACCATACATGACCACAACGTCTTTACGAACCATTTATCATCAATCCCTTTAATAGGCCAATGCCTTAGTTTCAATCACCATTCAAGTCAAATTGTGGTCCTCAAGACCTTTACCAAACCATTCATTCTTTATTAGCATTCTTACACCAAACTTTAGTTCAAAAATAATTCAATTTCATGTTTTTAGGACTCAAACACCTTTTTAACCAATCAACCACCAAAATCATGACCCAAGTTATCAAACACGTTTACCAAGACCAAAATCAATGTAAAATTATCAAGCTTAGGTTTACTCATAACCCGTTTATTAAACCACTATCAACAAGTTCCCACATGTGCAAACCATCACACAAAACATTTATAGACACAAGTTTAAACAAGAGTAAACATTACTCATCACTATGCATCAAAACCCTCATTATTTGGTTTCAAAACCCACCATTCAAGAATCAAAATCAATGTTTAAAATACATGATATTTGAGAAATAACAATGAGGAAAGAGTCACATGCCTTATAAAAGATAATTCATAGAAAGAACTTGACCCCTTTAGCCTCTAGAAGAACACCTCTTGAAGCCCTAGCCTCTAATCTTGTTGAAGAAGTTTAGAGAGTGTTTTAGAATGATTTGATCTTGTCCAACTGAAGAATGAAGGGCCAAACAATGTTATAAGTCATGGTTCATAAGGGTTTAGGGGTACGAAATGTCTAAAATGTCTTCAACTTAAAAGCTGAAAATTCAACCCAGGAGGGTACGACTCACTTACTCAACTATACCCTAGGGTATGAGTGGTACCCTTACTCATACCCTAGGCCTTACTATTGACACCTAAACTTTCCAACATATGACTACACATGCGTAAATTGAACCCTAAGGTATAATAACTACCATAAAACTCATATCTTAGGCAGAACACTCCTGATCAAACTCAAGACATTATACGACTTGCTATCTTGCGACTCGTACCTTTACATACAACTACGGAGTGGCCAAACTATACCTTGGATAGAATATTATCAACCTAAACTGATCATTATATGATAGGGTGGGTACTAGTTATACCATATCATATGAGAGGTATTCTTAACCGTACCCTACCCATAATCTCAATCTTAGGAAAATATCAAAGGTTTTAAAGTCAGGGTGTTTTAATTCTCCTCCACTTGGATCATTCATCCTCGAATGACGGCTAGGGAAAGAAAAAGATTAACATATCATTACACATAAAACTGACCTTTAATCAAGTTAGAAAACAAAGACATTCAACAAGGATAATACACATGCCATGATCATTATAAATCATCTATTAATTCAATTGACTTTGGGACTCGAACCCATTATCAATCCAAAAACTTGCTCAATTAAATGTTTAGGGACTTGACCCATTGCCTATAAAAGACATGAATAAAGATAAGTAGTTTAACACATACCTCATGCATGAGTTTCTAAGACGGGGAACAAATGCGGATACTTGGACTTCATGTACTCTTCCACCTCCTAAGTGGATTCCTTGGACATTTTGTTCCTCCATAGAACCATTTCCAAAGCCATCCCCTTCATTCACAACCAACAAACTTGTCTATCTAAGATTCTCAAGTGACCTTCTAATAAGACAAAGAGTCTGAAATACCATCATCTTCCAAGGGAAAAACCAACGAACGATCACCCATACATTTTCACAACATGGACCCAAGGAATACCGAATGGATGTAGCTCAAACTAAAGGGAAACTCCAACTTATAGGCAATATTACCAACCCTCTTCAAAATCAAATATGGACCAATACACCTGGGATTAAGTTTCCCCTTCTTACCAAACAATAGCACTCCCTTCATTAGAGATACCTTTAAGAATGCCCAATCACCAATATTAAACTCCAAATCTATATGCCTCACGTCCGCATAGGACTTTTGGAAACTTTGAGCAGCTTTCAACCTATCACTAATCACCTTCACCTTCTCCAAGACTTAGTGAACCAAATCAAGGCCAAGAAACTTACCCTCACCAACTTCGTACCACCCGATAGGAGAACAACATCTCCTACTATATAACGGCTCAAAAGGAGCTATACCAATGCAAGAATGGTAAAAATTATTATAGGCTAATTCAATCAAAGAAAAATGATTGTACCAACTATCATCATAATCAATCACATAAAAAAGGAGAATATTTTCCAAAGTATGAATGGTCCTCTCGAATTTTCCATCCGTCTACAGGTTGAAAGTAGTACTAAGGCATACCTTAGTCCCTAAACCTTTTTGGAATGACCTCCAAAAGTAAGATGAAAATGGAGTACCACGATTTGAAATGGTAGAAACTAAAGCACCATGAAACTTCACAGTCTATGCAAGATACAAATTATCATAATCCTCCATCGAATAACTAGTCCTCACTAGTAAGAAGTGAGCTGACTTGGTCATTCTATCAATAATGACCAAAAAAGAATCATATTTATTCTAAGATCGGGGAAAACTAGTCACAAAAGCATATTAATTATCTCTCACTTCCATTCAGGCAACTCAATCTCTTGGTACAAACCCCCGGGGTAAAATGTTCAACTTTCACTTGTTGACGCACTATACACTAAGCCACAAAGCTAGTCATATCTTATTTCATGTTTTTCCAACAATAGAACTCCCTAAGATTATGATACATCTTCGTAGAACTAGTATGAATAGCATACTGAGATCTATGAGTCTTGTCCATAATCCTTTCCCTAAATCTATCTACATTGGGAACGCAGAGCCTACCTTTTTACCTTAATCACCACCAATCATAAAATTGACAATATTTTGCTAACCCAGACTAGTCTTAAGCTTCATCAAATTGGGATCCAACAATTATTTTTCCTTCATCTCCAAAACAAGAGATGATTGCAAAAACTAATGCACAAATGCACCACAATCCTCAAAGTCTATGATAAGAACTCCAATATTAGCCAAACAATGAATGTTCTCACCTCCTCATCCACATGAGCTAAACTCCCCATGGATAACCTGCTAAGTGCATCAGTAACTACGTTAGCTTTACCTAGATGGTAATAGAGACTTATATCATAATCCTTTAGAAAGTCCAGTTGTCTCTGTTATCTGAGATTCAACTACATCTGAGTAAACACATACTGAAGGCTGTTGTGATTAAAAAATGTCAACATGAACCCTATAGTGATAGTGTCGCCAAATATTCATTGCAAATATTACGACTAAAAACTCCAAATTATAAGTAGAGTAGTTTTTCTCATGAACTTTCAATTGCCTAGAAGCATAGGGCACCACCCTGCCATACTGCATCAATACACAACCAAGCCCAATGTGAGAAGCATCATAATATAGCACAAACCCATTATTACTCTCAATGGAAGGTCAAAAATAGAGCCGAACTCAATTTATCTTTAAACTACTTAAAACTACCCTAACATACATCCAACCAAAAGAACTTAACATTTTTTGTGTCAACTTAGTCAATGGAACCGTTGTCATAAAAAAATGTTACAAAAATCTCCTATAGTAATGGGCTAGACCTAAGAAACTTTGAATATCAGTTGAAGTCGCAGGTCTAGGCCACTTCTTAACCACCGCAACATTTTATGGATACACCATAATTCCTTCACTAGAGATAACATGACCAAGAAAATTCATAGTCTTCAACAAAAACTCACACTTAGGGAACTTAGCATACAAATGATGATTCTTCAAGGTTTGCCACACAACGGAGGTAGTCAACATAATCTGCCTTATTCTTAGAATAGACCAAGATGTCTTCAATAAAGATGATAACAAAAATGTCTAGGAACAGATGAAAGATCCTTTACATCAAGTCCATAAATGTTGTTGGGGCATTGGTCAACCTAAAAGATATCGCTAGAAATTCCTAGTGACCATACCAGGTCCTAAAGGCATTTTTAGGGATATCCACTTCCTTAATCTTAAGCTGATGATAAAACAACCTAAGATCAATCTTAGAGAAACACTTTGCACCTTGAAGCTATCAAATAAGTAATCAATACTTGGACACGATAGTTATTATATATTGTCACCCTATTCAATTAATAATAGTCAATGCACATCTGAAGTGAACCATTCTTTTGTGCATAAAAAAAACCAGAGGCATACTAGGATAGATAAAACCTTTATCTAATAGATCCTTCAATTGTTCCTTAAGCTCCTTCAACTTTGGCAGAGCCATTCTATAAGGAGGGATAAAAATTGATGAGTGTCAGTAACAAGATCAATCCTAAAATCTATTTCCCTATCGGAAGAAATACCAGGAAGGTCATAGGGAAACTCATTAACCATGAGAATAGATTCTATAGAAGGACCTTCTGAGTTAGAATCCTTAACTCAGACCAAATGCTTCAAGCACCTTTTAGAAATGAACTGTTGGCACTAAGAAATAAGATGAACATCCCCTTAGGCACTAAAGAACCCCCTTATCATACAATGACCGGCTTATTAAGGAATTTAAACATGACCTTACAGGTCAAACAATCTAAGGAAGAATAGTATGAATGCAACTAATCATCCCTATAATAACATTGAAATCGACCATGTCCAACTCTATTAAGTATGCCAAAGTTTTTATACCACTAATAGCTACCACACAACCCCTATGAACTCTTTTCACAACCACAAAGTCTCCTACTGGGGTAGAAATATAAAAAGTAGCTGACAGACACTTAGGATAAAAACTGAAATGCATAGCAATAAATGGGGTCACATAAGAGAAGGATAACCCTGGATCAAGTAAAAAATACACATCATGGGAGAACAGTTTTAACATACCCATGACAACATCTAGAGATGCCTAAAAATCTTAGTGAGTAGGAACTACATATAACCAATTTCGGCCAGTGCCGGTACCAAAAACTAAAGTAAAAGTAGAAGCATCACCCTTCAATATAGGAACTGATGAAGTATCAATAGGGGTCATATTGGCTTATGAAGCCATAATGGAGGGGCACTCTCACTGCATGTGCCTAATCTGACAATATTAAAAACATTTGATCCTCCCTTTCTCACACTGGCCATGATGATGCTAACTATAAAATCTACAAGAATGGTAGGATAGAGTTGATTGAGCCTTACTAGCCTAAAATTAGGCACCCTAAGCCCAGAACCCACCATCAAACTAATACTTAGGATCACCCGATAGCTTCAGATAAGGAGCACTAGTTTAGGAGAAAGAATTAGAACTCCCCTATTTCTTTCTTGGCCACTTACCACCATCTCTACCACTTTGCTCAGAAGACCTAAATTTCTTCCCTAGACTTTTGCTAAACTCAACTTGTTTCTTTTTGCTTCCTCCTATTATTTCATATATACCACCAACCTAGAGATATCCATATCCTTGATCAATAAGGCATCCTTTCTCTCAAGGATCAACTCATGAGACAACCCCGAAGCAAACTTACGCATCCTATCCCTCATGCTAGAAACCTTCTCCAGAGTATACGAAGATAGTTGGTAACACTTCAATGCATACTCCTTGACTAGCATCCTTCCTTACCCCAAATTAAAAAAATCCTATGCCTTTTCTTCCCTTAACTCTCAAGGAAAGAAATAGTTTGGAAATGTATTAGTGAAATTTTCCCACAAATATGACTCATCAACATCACCCTTATCCTGATCCCATTCCTCATACCATTGGTACGCCACATCCTTCAGCTGATAGGCTGTAAAATCATCCTTTCCACTTTAGTGGCATGCATTACTCTGAAAATATTTTTTATCTCATCTAGAAAAACCTTAAGGATCCTCCTCCACCATAACACTAGTAAAGGTTGAAGGACTTGACCTCATGAATTGGCCAACACTTGTGGCCTCAGAATATAGAGTAATAGATATATAACATTCAGCCTGAGAAGCCACCACTGGAGCAACCATATGAATCAATTAACAAAATTTAGTATTTGTCACATTAGCCTGAGGAACTAAAGGCGGACTAGAGGGAACCAATGAAACTCCAGGACCATTAAGAACAATACCTCAAGATCAGGTTTGTACTGTATAAGTTGGATGAACTCCGTCTATATTATCCTCAGTAGGGACAAAAGGGTTTTGTTGAATATCACATCTTCTTGGAGGCATGATCTCAAAGGTAATCAAGCATATATTAAGGAAATCCAAGACCTTAAACTATATAGCTCAAAATAAGAGAACAAGGTGAAATATTCTTAAATGTCTCATAGTCTCTTATAGGTGTGGTGCACTACACATCTATAAAAGAAACTCTACTTGACATAGCTTTGCGGAAACCCAATTGACCATGAACCTAGGCTCTGATACCAACTTGACATGACCCAAAGTTAGGCCTTGTCGTATGGGAATCTCGTGCCTAACAAGGATCAGAGATCGCCTCATTAACCTAACCTAATCTATCAAATCAATCCATAGGTTTTGGATGAACTCTAAGCATATAGAAAGGTAGCATAAACAATGCTAAAAATCATCAGTTAAGTAGCGTCTAATCAATCCATTAATGTCAACATAATAAATAACATACCCAAGTCTAAAGTCATCCATAAAACCTCTACAAATCTATGCCCATAATCCCCTAATAATAGCCAAAAACCAAGTCTAGTACATGTTTATCACATAGGATAGAAAGACCTTAAAATGTATTCCTTCCAAAGTATGGCAGCTCACCACTTCAAAGTCAATACACAAATAACTTGAACACTTGGTAAATGCAAAGAAAGAGAAGAAAAAGATATGAACCTTATGTCTCAGGGGGACATAGCATTCGAATACAGTCAACAGTTGGAGAGCTAGCATGTAACTTAAGGGTAAGGATAAAATAGTGCATAATTCAAAACAAAATAAAATCATCACATGCAACTATATTTATATATATAGATATATAAATATATTGAGTGTCGGGAAAGAAACAAGAGTTAGCATGCATTATGAAACATCCAATCATGATACATAAAGTGGAGGACTTTAACTTTCCACTTACGTAGTTTGGGGAGTTTGGCCTTCCCGATTATATTGAGCAAGAGGACTCTAACCTCAAGTCTCCTTATTAAGCAAGTGGACTCTAACCAAAAGCCATCATATTAATAAAGTTGTCTCTAACCACGAGACATCTTATCAAACAAGTTGAATCTAACCATAAGTCATTTTATCAAACAAGTGGACTCTAACCACAAGATATTTTTTAAAGCAAGTAGACTCTAACCACAATCTATCACGTCTATTACTAGTCGACATTAGGACTCTAACCATTTGTCCATGCATTCACATCCACTTAGTTCAACATTCAATTACTCTAACCAACTTAGACAATTTAAGCCTTCAAAGCTACAATTCAACACCATACATGTCTACAAGGTCTTTATGAACCATTTATTAATTAATCATATTAAAAGGCCAATGCTTTAGTTTCAATCACCATTCAAGTCAAATTAAGGTCCTTAAGACCTTTAACAAACTATTCATTCTTAATTAGTGTTCTTACACCAAGCTTTAGTTCAAATATATTTCAATTTTATGTTGTTGGGACTCAAACCCCTTTTTAACTAGTCAACCAGCAATTTTACTAATTAACTCATTACATGGCCAACAAGGCCTTTACAAAGTCATTTACCAAACACCCTTAATCATTAAGTCATTTCCTTAGTTCAAAACTCTATTAATATGCAATTAGTTACTTCTCTTAGATATTTTCAAAAACACCTTGAGGGATACCTTTACCATGACCAAAATTAATGTAAAAATTTTCAATCTTAGGGTTAATCTTGAACCACTTGTTTAACCACCATCAACTAGCACCCATATATGTAAACCATCACCAAAAAAATTTATAGGCATAAGTTTACAATAGACTAAACATTACTTATCACTATGCATCAAAATCCTCAACATTTGGTTTCAAAACCCACCATTCAAGAATCAAAATCAATGTTTAAAGAACATGATATTTGAGAAATAACAACAAGGGAATAATCACATGGCTTATACAAGATGATTCACTGAAAGAACTGGACCTATTTAGCCTCTAGAAGAACACCTCTTGAAACCTTAGCCTCCAATCTTGTTGAAGAAGTTTAAAGAGTGTTTTGGAATGTTTTGATCTTGTTTAAGTGAAGAATAAATGTCAAAACAATGCTATAAGTCATGGTTCATACGTGTTTAGGGGCAGGAAATGTGTAAAATCTCCTCATCTTAAAAGCTAAAAATTGAACTCCAGGGGGTACGACATATCTTACTCAACGGTACCCTAGGGTATAAGTGGTACCCTTATTCGTACCCTAGGCCTCACCATAGACCCATAAACTATTCAATATATGACTACACATGCATAACTCATACCCTAAGGTATGACAAGTACGCTACAACTCATACCCTAGGCAGAACACTCCATATCAAACACAAGGCATCATACGACTTGCTATTTTTCGACTCTTACCTTAACATATGACTAGAGAGAGTCTAAACAGTATCTTAGATAGATTTTTATCAACCTAAAATAATCATCAAATGAGAGAGTGGGTACTAAATATACCGTAGCATAGGATAGGTACGATTAACCATACCTTACCCAGAATCTTAAACTTAGGAAAATCTCTAAGGGTTAAAAGTCAAGGTGTTTTACCCATCTGACGAACATCCTTACTCTTTTGGCCAACTATTGGGCTACCCCTGATCCTATAACCTGGCTTATCATGAATAAAACACTCATCACTACCTGCTCTTTACTCACCTTAATAATTCTTTCCACGTATTTTACAAATCGAATTGGCATGACTAATGTTTACACTACCTTGGGACTTGGAGCCTAGAACTCTCTCTCGACTATCTTTCCTAAACTTAGACACTGGCATACTTGCTGAAGATAGAGATGGAGCTTAGGATTTCTAGCAGAACTGAGAATAGTTACCGCCTTTAAACTTTGACTGTGAGAAGTTAAAGCTACTTATCCTTAACCTCTTATTCTCTCTTTCCCTCTCATTAAGCTTTTCCTCCTGAATCTTCTAAGCATAAAACATAAGTCTAGAAAAATTCATCTCCTTAATCAATATGGCAGTCCTACACTCTTTGACCTTACGATCGGACACATCAAACACAAACTTACTCATCCTGGACTAAGAGTCAGCTACTATAGTTGGAGCATAAGTGAGTACTCCCTTACCTTAATGCTACCCTTCTTTATGTTAATAAACTCTTGAACCTTAGCTTCCCTTATCTCTTATAAGAATAGCCTATCTAATAAGGTCGTAGCAAACTCTTCCTACGTAATAGGTCCTATATAAACATCCCTATCCTCCTTCTATAACTTAAACTAGGTGTGAGCTATACCTCACAACTGATATGTATCTAAGTTATCTCTTACTAAAAGTGACAGCCATTAAATCTATCACTTTTTTCAGAGCATCCAAAAACTCTTGCGAATCCTCCTCAAACTTAGATCCCAAAAACAAAGGGGAATTCATCCGAGTGAATTCCTAAATTTTAGTTGTATCTATATTTAATATTGCATTGGCTGGAGCAACAACTTACTAATTAGTTTGACCAGCTACAGAATGGTCTAAGGCCATAAAAGAAGCCCTGAACTTGGTGTGAGAGCCATAGTTGTTAAGGGGATCTTTCTAAATAGGTAATGGTGTAGGATGCTCCCCATTCCTTCTTTCATTGTATTTTCTAGAAGGAATTATCTATAAATGAAATGAAGGGTCAATTATAAAGGAAAGAATTCTCTAGAGCTTATGCTCTTTCGCACTACATTAACACTATAAGAAGGAAAACTTTCATAAGAATGTCTTGTAGCATATTAACCATAAATGTGGTACACCTCACACCCATGCACAATACTCTATTCAACATGGATTTCAAATTCCTTAAGACACTCTAAAACCTTAGGCTCCAATACCAAGATTTTTCATGACCCAAGGCTACCCCCTAGTCGCAACATGGTGCTTAAGGCCAAAAGTGACCCCAAGCTAACCCATGAACTGGTACCTACTGTGATAACTGAAAATAGTAATACTAAAATAACAAGCGGAAAAGATAAACTGATGAAACACAATAAACATAGATTACTGAACTAAATATAATGAACATGTCTAAAAATAAAACAACAAATAACATTTGAAAGATAAACTGACTATACGAATATATCTAGTCTGAATGTCTTAAAGCCTCTATTATAAGAAGCTGGTAGGACAAGACTCCAAATAACTTTGATTGACTAACATAAAAGTAACTATTGTAAAAAATGAAATAAAAATATCATCCTTAATGGATGAGGACTCACCACTACTAATCTAGGGAAGAAAATGATATGTGTAAGGAGGCTAAGAAAACTGTGCGTCTGAATGTATGCTATAAGAAAACATAACCTAGAGAAAACTATGTGATAATTACTTTGAATTTATTGGTACGTGAGGTAAGAATAACTAAAATACATATGAAATCTAAACATGAATGCATGAACCTATAAAACAGAGAATACAAGACCAAGTATAGCATATACTATCATGATCTAAGAAACTGAACAACTAATATCTGAATGAATAAAATAATCTGTAAACTAATTAAATGAATACTAAAATCTAAATACTTGGTCAAGCATAGCAAAACTTACATAGATTAAATACTGACTGAAACTATGAGAGTTATCATGTAACCAACATGCCCCATTATGCGATAATCGGGGTCCAACTTCTAAGCCTAGTTGGAAGGGTGTCAATTCCATTCCATGGATAGTAACACTATCTAAGGGGATTGATCTTAAGGGGTTTTGTGAACTTTAGTAGTGTTATTCTAGCTTATTTAGCCTTATTTTACCAACTTATCATGTGTTTAATGTGTTAATGATGATATAATTGAGCATCTAAGTGTTTAAGCGTATGATTATAAGGTTTATGGTGTCTTTAAAATAAGTTCACACTTAATTTGTTCATTAGAGTTAAAATGTAAATCTAGTGTTACTAGCTTGAGCTAGGTGTTTGTCTAGTCTATCTTGATGGATTCTAATGTTTTAAATGATTTCATAAGGGTATTATAGTGTAAATACGCATGTAAAAAGGTTTTAATAATTTTAAGGGTAAATTGAATAAATCTAAGTGTCAAAACAATAAGTTAAAGATCAATGTGGGCAAGCCTAGTCTTATCTTGAGTTTCTAGTCCACCGTTCTTGATATTGTGTTTTTTGAGCTATAATCCATCGTGTATGATGATGTAGGATGATTGGTAGGTTTATTATGGTGATATATTAATAATATACAAGATAGAAATTGAAGGTAAATAACACCAAAAGTCTTAGGATTGAAGACAAAGGCACAAGACAAGGTTTGCATGTCAAAATGCAATTTCTTGTAAGGGGTCACGATAGCCCCATGGCGCGAGCCCTATTTGACTAAATAAAGCTTTGTGCTTAAAACCGCAATTTACTTCACTATGTAGTTCACCACGACCCTTGCTTAAGTTGACTATACATTGCAGCGCAACCCCTATTCCACACACGGCCAAAAGCCTTCTACTATAAATAAGACCTGTTGAACACATTATTATCACCTTGGACTTCTTGGAGAATTTGAGAGGGGATGTGAAACACTTTAATTAGGGTTTATTTCTCTTTAATTTAGAATTTTAAAGGATTTTATCATGTTTTCATTGAATTGAATTATAATTATATCCATTAATGGATAAGCACTCCCTTCCGGGGTTATGGCTAAGAACATGACTACTTTTGCTTTAATTTGAGTTAGTTTGGATTACTTGTCATATTTATATTTGCTTATTCTTGTTTTAACTATATTAAGGATTTGTGACCTTTAGAATATATATATATTGTAAAACTTATGATCTTGAGAGGGGGAATAGGAAGATAAAATATGGGGATAAATAGAGTGAGGTTCTTGTTCTTTTATGATTTAATGAATTTGAATTAGTGACTAGGATAGGGATATACCTAGAAGCCTTTCCTGGTGAAAATTTAGGATGATATCTTAATACATCTAAATGAATTATTACATCCCCACTCAACGATGTAGTTGTAATGTCCAGTTAGGTAGAAGGTTAGAAGTCGGGAGACCATGACTATTAACCCTATGAATCAATAGCTAAGATAAGTAATCTAATGAATGATGTTCAATATCAAAGTATGATTGTTCGTAGTGATTTAACGTCTGGGTTTTCATCCATTGACTGTCCAAAATCTTTACTTTCCGGCATTATTTTACTTTACTTTTAGTTTATAAACTCTCAAACTCTTTTTGTTATGATTGCACTGATTAATTTTAATAGTCAAACTTGAATTGGATCCTTGATAAAACAAGTCTCTGAGGGATCATTATTCGTCTTTATTTAAGTACACTTTATTACTTGGTGAGACTATGTACACTTACGTGGGAGCTTGGGCGCAACAAGTTTTTAGCGCCGTTGCTAGGAACTTGTAAATTGGCAACTATTTTTGTTTTAGTATTACATTTTAGATTTCCTTGGTTTTTTACACTTCATCTTGGTATTGAACTTACAAAAAATAGGTTTACAAGCTAATAAGCTGACAAGGGATACTTAATTGGTTAAACCAAGATCAGAACCTAAGAAACACTTTCATTAATGAAGGACAGAAGAAATCCTTATCCCCCATACCCCATAATTTCAAGATGAACAAGATAATCCTGCTCTTATGGTTGAGGAACAACCAGCCTACAGGATAGTTCATGAAGTGGAATTCCCACTTCAGCCAAATTTGACCTCTACTTTTTAGAATAATACTGTTGGAGGTAACTTTGAGTTGAAATAGAACATAGTGCATCTTTCGATTAGCAGTGGATAGTTTATGGGACTTTCACATGAAGATCCACTAGTCCATCTGCAGAACTTTCTGGGGATCAGTGAAACATTCATCCCTATAGGTGTGTTAACTGATTATATTAGCCTGAAATTATTCCCCTTTTCACTAATGGGAGAAGTAAAAAAGTGGTTGAATTTTGAGCCAGAAGGTTCAACCATAACTTAGGATGACTTAACTCAAAAATTCTTTATCCAATTCTTTCCATCTGGCAGGACTGTAAAATTGTGCAACGAGACTGTGTGCTTTAAATAGAAGCCAGATGAGAATTTATATCATGCATGGGAGAGGATCAAATCTCTTCTTCGGGACTGTGCACATCAGCAACAATCCAATAAGATACTAGCTCATACTTTTTTTAAGGCACTTGATCACAACACAAAAATTTTATTAGATTCAGTTGTAGGTAGTAAAGCATTGGAATTTACGTATGACATGATTTATACCTTGTTGAACCAAATGGCACAAGGAAATCCTGAGTGGCATTCTAACTTAAGAAATACAACAAAGAAGGTTGCAGGTGTGTTGGAGGTAGACTAATTTACTGTTATATCTACCCATATTGGTGCACTGCAAAATAAATTAAATACTCAATTAAGCAATATGAAATTGGAGGTTACATAGCCTACAACAATAGTCAATGCAATTCAGCAACAAACACTTGCTGCTTGTTTGTGACAATAGTGGTCATTCTGCAGATATGTATGCTACCAATCCTGAGTCAGTGATGTTTGTAGGGAATGTCAAAGGCCAAATAATGGGAACACCTACTATATAAAGGGGCAGACTCTTCCACCAAATCAATCATGGAACACCTAATAATTATAGTTTCAGCACTAATAGGTACAAAGAAATCAAGCCACTAGCAATATGTAAGAGATGTTGAAACAATTTTAGCTACTCAAGCATACTTTGCAGTGGATATAAAGAGCCACCAAGTGGCTACAAAGATCTTGGAGTTGTAGATAGGTGATAAGCCAAGTGATTTTGAAAATCCTAAATAAGTAATAGAAATAACTTTGAGTAGTGGTAAACAACTTAATGAATAACCTCCAAAGAAAATAAAGGAGGTCTATGTAGATTTGATTCCCCCAAAGGTATCTAAAAAAGTTACTGAAAATTTAAGAAAGTCTTAGTACTTAAAAACAAAATTTGTTGAACAGGTGTAGAAGAGACCACTACCACCTTTATCGTAGAGGCATAGAAAAGCAAAGGAGGTTGTAAGCTTCAAGAAGTTTTTTGACATGTTCAGAGAGCTGCACATTAACATACCTTTTTTAGATATTTTGTAGGGAAAGCCCAAATATGCTAAGTACTTAAAGAATGTGGTAACTAACAAATTTAAGCTACAGGATGTTGAAACATTAGCACTCATGGAAGAATGTAGATCTTTGGTGATGCACAAGATGCGTCAAAATCTCCAAGATCTAGGGAGATTCACCCTCCTTATTCAAATTGGCTACAGTAAGATGGTCCATACACTGAGTGATTTGGGGGAGAGTATCAACTTGATGTCCCTATCTTTGTTCAACACTTTAGGTTTGGGGAAGTTGAGACCAAGCTCTATAATACTCCAATGGGCAAATGAAACCCTATATTATCCTGAAGGAATCATAAAGGATGTTCTCATCAAGGTTGGTAAGTTTATTATTCCTACTAACTTTATTTTTTTGGATTTTAATGTTGATAAAAGAGTGTTAGTAATCTTAGGGTGTCCATTCTTGGTGACGTAAGGAAATCTAATAGATGTGAGAGAGGAAACGCTCATAACGAGGCTGGATAAGGAAGAGGGAGTTTTCAAAGTGTACAAATTGCTCAACACACTATCCCACTACAATGACCTATGCATGATTACCATGATTGAAGTGAATAAATATGGGTTCATGGATACTATTCCACAAAAGACCTTTTTAAACTTTCTCATTGAGCAGCACAAGCTATAACTGCCACAGCCCAACATGATGGAGATTGATGAGCCTGAAAAGGCTATTATTAAGAAGTTTTTTACCTTGACATTTCACAATCAAGAGGTATGAAATGAATAATAATATGGCATCTAAGTGTGAGGAAGAGGATGAAGGAAAATGGATGAGTCAAAATTGGGTCATACCACGACACCAAATTAGGCATTTCTTGGAAGGCAACCCAAGTTAAGGTAGGTTTATTTTTAGTATTTAAGTTTTTACTTCACTAGCTTTTGTTTTTTTGAGTCACAGGTTGATGGGAAGTCTAAGTAAACATGAGCTAAGGAGCATGGGGAAGACTAAGTGGGGGGTTATCGGACCCTCTTGATGTATAAAAGATGCTACTATTCAGTACAATTTGGGGACTAAGTAGATTTTTAAGTGTAAGTAGGGAAATTCCCATTCTTAGGGTATTTTTAAAAAAATTGTGTTGGGAAAATATGGAATATTCTTGTTGGTGATAGATTTGACTAAATGATACAAGTGTTTTTGTCGTAAAAAGCTTGTGGATTGTGTGAATGGTTATTTTTGAGACTCTGTGGCTCATGATTATGACTTTTATACTTTTTGGCTTAATTGGAACTCATGTTATTGTTTGGTTGAGTGTCTATGATGATCCTACTTGAGTTGACCTTGTGCCATATATGTGTGAGGTATTTGCATACTTCTTGGTGCATTTGATGTTAATACTTGCCTGGTGTATGTAAAAAATAAAATAAAGAAGGTGGATTTTAGAGTTGATATAGGCATTTCTGTGATAGCCACGATTATACCCTCTTTTAGCTACCCATTGTGCATAATCCTAGTTTACCCTATTGAGCCTGTAACTACTTTTATTGGTAGCCTTATATGTATCCTAATCATTTTTTTAATTAACCCTAATTTGATCCAAAGATCCTAAGTGCTCTATTGCAAATTAATTGAGTTAAAGAGTTGGAAATTCAAGAAAAAAAGGTTAAATTTAAACCCTAGTAATGCCTATTGGTGTTCAAGAAAATGATATGTGTTGTGGTTACAATTTGAGTAATGAAAAGAATAAATATTTGTTCAAAATGAATAAGTTGGGCATAGACAATACTCTCACCATTGTGTATGTGAATGAGCTTAATAAGATGGGGTAAAACAAAAGATGTGGAAGGACAAAAGTGGTGAAATAGTGTTGTTATATGTGAGTTTATTGTATAATGTGATGTATTAAAGCTCTTAGGGAAGATAGTCACTATTACTGGCCAGAATAGTTCCTACTCATCCTTCATCGTACATTACAACCCATAAAGACTTATTTGATCTTAAACCTTACAATTCTGATATTAATGGTGTGTTATACGAAGGGCATGCCTATGGTTCATTTTGTGTAACTTCTGAGTTCCTTGTAAGAGTGAGCATAATTTGATTCATGTACCTACTTTGTTATAAATTGATTTTGTATGAGTAATTATGCGTAACTCTCTTATTGTGATGGTACATGTTTAAATATTTTAAGGTGAATCATATAATCTATTTTATTGACCAATATGCATGAGTTTGCCAACTAGGTGAGTCATTTCTTGAGTCTAGGATGTTTTACAGTAGTATTCTTGAACTGTCAATTCTGTATAAAACATACTTAGCATAGAAACATGCATTCTGTGCATTCATTGTAGTACTAGTGTAAGTGTCTTCCTGGTATTAGAATTAAGGGTCACCTCAGTGTATGATGCTTATAGTAAGGAATTGTTTGAGAACGAACAAGGGTTTAAGTGTGGGGTGGTGATCTGAGGTGGTTTTATGCACTTTAGTGATGTTTTACTTGCTTATTTAGCCTTTTCTGAGGACTTCTCATCTATTTAATGTGTTAATAATGATATAATTTAGCATCTAAGTGTTTAAGAATGTGATTATAATGTTTATGGTTTCTTTCAAACAAGTTTGTACTTTATTTGGTCACTTAGAGTTCAAATTTGAAAACTAGTGTTACTAGCTTGAGGTAGGTATTTTTCTTGTATATCTTGATGGATTATATTGTTTTAAATGAGTTCATAAGGGTTTTATGGTGTAAATATGTTTGGTAAAATGTTTTCATAATGTTCAAGGGTCAATATAATCAATCCAAGAGTCAAAACAATAAGTTAAAGATCAATTTGTGCAAGTCTAGTCTTAGATTGAGTTTCTAGTCCACCATTTTTTGTATTTTGTTGTTTTGAGATCTAATCCATGGTGTATGATGATGTAGTATTATTTGTGAGTTGATTGTGGTTATATATGAAAAATATGTGTGAATGGCACCAAAAGGCTTAGGATTGAAGACAAGGTTTGGACGTTAAAATGCAATTTCCAGTGAGGGGTCATGCAAGAAAACATTGTGCTTTAAACTCCAATTTACTATAATAACTATTTCTCCAAGGCCCTTGATCAAGCCAACTACCCAATGTGGCTCAACCCCTATTTCACACATGGTCAAAAGCCTTCTACTATAAATAGGACTTGTTGAACACATTGTAATCACCTTGGACATCTTGGAGCATTGGAGAAGGGTTTATCAATTCATTAATTAGGGTTTATTTCTATTTACCTTAGATTTATAATGGATTTTATCATTTGTTTATTTAATTGGATTACAATTATCTCTGTTTGTGGCTAAACTCTCCCTTTCTGGGGCTAAGACCAAGAATATGTTTACTTTTCCTTTGGATTGAGTTTTTTGGATTGCTTATCATCTTTGCTTGTTTGTTTACCATTTTTTCAAACTATTTGAAGTATTTTCTACCCTTAGAATATATATATTTTCAACCTTGTAATCTCGGGATGGGGAATACGAAGATAGAACGTGGGGATAAATGGAGTGAGGCTCTTGTTTTTTTATGAAACAAGTAATTTGAATTAGCTACTAGGATACGGATGTACCTATAAAACTTGACTTGCTCACATGTAGGAGGATATCCTAATGCATCTAAACGAATTATTACGTCCCCGCTCAATGATGTAGTTGTAATGTCCAGTTTGGTTGAAGGTTAGAGGTTTGGATACCATGATCAAATGTAAACCCTACGAATCAACAACCAAGATAAGCAATCAAATGAATGACATTCAATAGAGTAGTATGATTGTTTGTAGTGCTTTAACCCTGAGTTATCGTCCATTGATTGTCCAAAGCCTTTACTTTCCTGAGTTATTTAACATTATTTTCTGTTTATAACCTCTCAAACACTTTTTATATTTATTTCACTAATTAATCTTGATAGTTAAACTTGGATTGAATAGTTGTTAAAACAAGTCTCTGAGGGATGAATGTTCGGATTTATTTAAGGCTATTGTATTACTTGGTGAGAACACATACACTTGCATGTGCACTTAAGTGCAACATAAATCAAGTAAATTGGTGTCCCAAAATACTGAGGAGTCACCTTCTACTAGAAGGTGCAACTAAAAGAATGTCAACCCTTAACTAGAAGGAAGACATCTCAAAATATACATTGCCTACGTAGTTCTGGAACTCAGGGATTACTACTAAAGTGACACCCTCTACTAGCAGGTGAGCCCCCATCCTTGGGTTTACCCGGTGCTAAATCCTACTCCCAATTGAACTGACACTGGAATCATGAACTACTGCATGCACTAATGACTGATATGCTTAAACATGGTGTTCTGAAAATTGATAGTCATCCATAATTTGGAGTAATCATAAAAATTTGATTTGATAGTGCTCAACATGATCCTATGAAACTGAGTATAATAACAAAATCATGAGTTGACTGACTAATTACTTAAAAAGTTTGAAACATAAGTTAGCACGTAAGTATTGGGTGTTAATTGCCCGCTAACACTTAATAATTACAAACTTCAATAACAAGACTCAAAAGACTGACCTAAAGTCATTATTAAAACACCCAAAACATAAGGTATTCTAATAACTTGATAAATTAAATGAATTTGCACATGGGGATGAGTTAATCTTGGGAGTATAACAACTTCACATGAATTAATTCATAACTTAACAATTTAATGATGAAATCAATTGAATAGGACATGGGTAATTGAAATTTAAAACATGGAATAACCTAATTCTTATGGAAACACATGTTGACATGGATTGAATTCAAATTACTAAGAGAACATATATTAAATTCATGATTTGCATGGATAATTTCACAAAAGAAGATTAAAAATTCATACTTGAACAAAAAGAGGATTTTGGGGGTACAAGGACCCCATTGATGAATACCCTTTATACCTTAATTAGATGAAATCTTAAAGAAGGATTGAAAGTTGAACTTGATTCCTTGAATTCTTGGGAGAAAAGTCTTGAATTCCTTGTTCTTAGGAAGGGGAAAGGGTTTTACATGAGTAATTCTAATGATAATAGGCTATTATTGTCTTTTTCGGTGCTATAAGTCGTGTTTTACATGATTGGTGCAGACTGGAAAGCCCAAAATACCCTTGACTCCTTTAATTTAAGAAGCTAGGAAAATACAATGCCTTTGCAGTGCGGAGGTCATTCCGAAGCATAGCCTCCGTGATGCAGACCTCATCGTGGTGCATATCCTCTACGGTGCAGCCCTATCGCAGAGGTTCACTGCCTCTTTGGTCAAAACATGCCCTAAATCCCTTCCGAAAAACTCAAAACTATTCTTGGATTCCCCTTCAACATCCTTAAGGATAATTCAACTCAAAAATATACGTTTTAGATTCTGGAAGGCCAAAAATAAATTTCTCAATATTTTGGGGTCTTGAAAATGGATAAGTCCCTTACGCTTGTTAAAATTTTATGCCCTGGACCCCTTAAAATGCCACAAATATTTGAAACAAATTTAAAATCTTATGGGGATTTATAGATACTCAGGACTCAGGCTATTCTTATTGTGTAAGACATGGTACATTTTGATATGATTTTGGGCATGGACTGGTTTGTAACACCCCAAAAAATCCAAACCAATATTAGAGACATATACCAAGATCATGCATAGTACATCATGGTTCTTTTATAGTTTTATGAGTAGGTTATATGTATATTAAGGCTTCAAATAACTCCCAGCTATCAGACGAATCAAAACATTCCTTACCGACTGAATTATTGAGAAGGATATTGCTATAGTCAACTTCAAATGACAATATCTCCCTTTATACTTGGAATTTTAGAGCTCATAACCTATCAATAGATTTATAATTGAATCAGCTTTCCAATGATACGAATTTTTCCTAAATCCAATATCGGAGCAAAGAGTTATTCCTATTTTTCTCCAGCATGTCAGGCTGGAAACAGTGTGACGACATTCGTGGTAGCTTACCACATTTGTGATGCCCTATCATTAAGGTCGTCAGCCTTAGGCAGAAACTAGTTCCTAAGTGATGAGAGTCATGGTAGCTTACCACATTTATAATGCTCTATCACGAAGGTTGTCATCCTTAGGCTGAAACCAGTTCCTAAGTGACAACATTCGTGATAGTTTACCACATTTGTGATGCCTTGTCATAAATGTCGTTAGGCTTAGGTAGAAACCATCAATTCCAACTCATGTGTGATGACATTTTTGATGGCTTGTCACATTTTTTGACACCTTATCACAAATATCGCCAACTATGATTTTCAACAACTAGAAATTTATTTCATAAGGGTATTTTGGTCTTTTCCTTCACCTTCCACGACTTATAACCCTAA
Source organism: Capsicum annuum (assembly GCF_002878395.1). Lineage (NCBI taxonomy): Eukaryota > Viridiplantae > Streptophyta > Magnoliopsida > Solanales > Solanaceae > Capsicum > Capsicum annuum. The sequence goes on from NW_025880584.1 coordinate 63,502, forward strand.
AGAGGTGTAATTTTTCCCATTTTTCTTCAGTGAAGCATCTTAAGAAAAACCCTCTCTTACACACTTAACCACAAGATTAGGGTTTTCTCTCAAGATCATCTCCTCAAGAGTAAGCCGAAGGAATTTTTCAAGAACTTTCAGAAACAATAGATCTCTTTCAAGATTCAATCACTAAGGTATGCATAGTGTTCATCTATGGATCCAATCCATTCATAGAGCTCAAGAACCATGTTTTAAAATACTATTTTGTGAACTTTTTATGGTGATATGAGCATGTACATGTTGATGATTGTTTTTTATGTTTCAAGATGATACCTAGAGGTGTTTTCATGGAATATATATGCTTGTTAGTGGAAAACTATGAACCTTAGATGGTGTAAAATGGTACAAGTTATGAAACACACCTATGCCTTAAAAAGTAAATGCAAGGCGTGCGATAAAATGCTTAGGATGCTAGAAATTCATGTTTATATGGTTCCATGATGTTTAAATGACAAGTCCATGTTAGCTATATACTTTAATATAAATTTCATGCTTTTCATGTGTTGCTATTATTATGGTATGAAGCATATATGATAGTGGAGATATACAATATGCACATGAAATATAGCAATGCACTCCCTACCATGCTTAATATGTTGAGGAACTACATGATGTATAATATCCTCTACTTATGATAATGTGAATTGTGGACTCCAATCTTATGATCAAGTCAGTCATGTTGAGTCATTTTCCTTCCATCGAGTCCTGGGGGTATTAGTACCTGAAAACTATAGTTTTGTGCCTAGAACCATGTCATATTTCATGATATACAAAATCAAGCCACGATTTAGTAGAATTCAGTCAGTCATGTGACTTAATAAACCTTATAGTCTCAGTTAGTTATCAGATATCAATAGTATTCCATCAGTCAACAGAATTCAGTAAGTTCCACTTACATAGAGTCAGTTAAATCATGTTCAGTCTCTTCAGATGGGAGTAGTAGTTAGCACCAAGTGAACCCAAGGATGGGAATTGACCTGTATATGAAGGTGCGATTCTTAGCAGTCATCCTTGCATTTAAGAACTATGTATCCAGCATAGGTTGAGACATCGCAGCCAATTATATGAAGGTAGATGAGGTGGCTTAACCTATTATATAAGGTTTCCTACCATTCTCACTAGAGTTACCTTTCATATGAGGGTTGCTCACATGCTGTCCTTACCAGTGGTGCGGTATTAACACTTTTCCCATCAGGGCAGAGATTGGACCCCATCTTAGCCATAATAGCACATATGGGGCATATCAGTTAAATAACTACCTCCTATAGTTTCAGACTCAGTCTTAGCAAAAGAACTTAGATAGGTCTTCATATATCAATATACCAAGACTTTCAGATACAGTTAAATTCAGTTATAGTGCAGAACTCAAATAGTTCCATTAGATTTAAGACTGTCAGATACAGTCACCCATGTTATCAGAACTACAGTTGCATCCATGTCAATTATGAGTAAACTATGTATTAGCGTACAGATCTAGTTATCACGTACCTATGATCTTAGTTACTATGTATGTATGTTTACATCCTCACATTCATATCAGTCAGTCAGTTAGCATTGTCCATGCATGTAAACCCCTTTGCATTAGCCTGCCTCACTCGTATACTTATTACTCCAGTTGTACTGAAGCATTTTCGCTATGGTGCTTTCTTTCATGTTACACCATAGGTTCAAATACAAGAGCTCCAGATTAGCAGTAGCATCTAGCCGCAGAGTTGCAATGAGTCCTTATCCATTTGAGGGTGATATCATTTTATTTCATTTATTATTTCAGATCATTTTTTCTAGACAGAGTCAGTTGGAGATATGTTCCTTCAACTCCTTCTTCAGACAGTACTTAGAGGCTTTCAAATTCATTGTTTAGACTTACGTTCAGATTTGATTCAGTTTTCAGTTGTTTTGGGTATCTTTCACCCATATGAATTTTATGTTTTGACAGATTCTTTATTCAGTTTAACTTTATGGCCTACATGTTCATGTTTTCCATATTAATATATTATATATGCAGTGTACAGATGTAGATATCAGTAATAGGTTAGCTTATGGTCCCTCGGGGTCATGAGCACCGTGTAGTATTCCAATTTAAAAAATTGGGGAGTTACATGGTTATCTATTTATCTTGTGATCTTAGATTATTTGGACAAGACTGTTACCTTAGCCATGCTTGGCAAACCCCCAATTATGTGGTAGTGATCCTTAGTCATGAGCCAATGGGGATTATTTCTTATGTCGGGCTAGGAGACTTATATTGAGGGGTTGTGAGTCTTATATTACTTATATTGATGATGTTAGTTTGAAGAGTCCCTCACTTTACTCTGAATCTATAGTCCATGAGATTTTTTGATATTTTTCCTACAGATCTACTATTCTTCCTCTTGAACACGATATTGAGTCTATTATTGATCTTGAGTTGGGCACCTAACTTATTTCTATATCACCTTATCATATGATTTTTGCAAAGCTTAAGGAGCTAAATTATCAATTTCAGGATCTTCTAGGTAAGGGTTTGATTAGACCGAGTGTGTCTCCCTGGGGTGCATTATATTTATTCGTATCAAAGAAGTATGGTTACTTGTTTATGTATATTGATAACAAGAATATTAATAAGGTAATGGTGAAGAATAGTTGTCTTATGCCTTGCATTAATGATTTATTTTACCAACTTCAGAGAGAAACAGTGTTTTCTATGATTGACATAAGGTCCATTTACCATCAATTAAGGATTTCAATTAAGGATATCCCAAAGATAGCTTACAGGAAATGTTATGGTCACTATGAGTTCCTAGTGATGTCTTTTGGGTTGAACAATGCCCCAACAATATTTATGATTTTTTTGAACTGCGTGTTAAGGTCGTACTTGGATGCCTTTATGATTATGTTCATCGATGACATACTTATGTATTCGAGGAGTAAAGAGAAGCATATGCAATATTTAAAGATTATGCTCATCACTTTGACAACTCATAGGCTTTTGTAATAACCCTCTCAGTCATTTTCTACAATTCTAATCACTTTTACCATTTAGAACTTTCCCATAGCTGTACTAAGTAATTTATGACTTGCTGGAGCAGAGAGTTAGGTTACCCGGTAGTTTGTTTTGTTTTTAAAGCCAATTCCCTATTTTGAAGTCTTTGCTTGTTAGAATTACATAGCGGGAAAAAATTTCAGTCAAATGACTTTATATTGTAAATTTGAGTGTTCCAACAGCTTCAGAACATCCATTTTCAGCTAGGTGCATCTTTGATTCAGGTCCTAAAGCCTTCAGACTCATTCCAGGTTATTGGATAGAAATTATGAAAAACGGCAATTAAGTGTGTGACCCAGTTTCCACCAAAATGACCTCAGATGGAAATTTTAACCATGACATTGAGTTTGTAACATTAATTTTTATAGGGTAGCATATTTGTTTGCATGTATGTGATTTCGAAGAAATCCCAAATGGCCGGTGGAGACTGGGAAAAAATCTATGTCTTCAGCTGGTGCATCAACTAAAGTAGCCCTTTGTATGCTTTAGTGGATGCTGCATTAGCAGCTATTTGGGCACTTTAGCAGCCTAGCGTGCCCCAGCAACCACTTTAGTGGCAAGCTGATTTCTAAAGTGCAAGTTGCTTTAGCAACGACTTGTCCCTTTTAGCAGCATACAAGGTATTAATAGGTACCGTGTTAGCAACAGCTGGTCAATTTAATAGTGTCTGCTAAAGAGGCCCAGTACCCACTTTAGTGGCACTGAGGCTCCATTAGATGCCCCAATTAGTTTGATTTTCTACTATTTTCTCACTAGTAAAAGAGTGAGAAACCCTAGAATGTGTGGAAACTTGGGAGAAAAAATAATAGGAGATTCTGGGGTGTTCATATTCTTGAATTACTTGTTTCTTCTATAAATTCTTGGATAGTATCATGCAGAAGCTTCTTGGAAAAGGAAATCAATGATTTAGTGGATTTCATCTGGCTTTCTTCAGCGTCCAAGTAGGTTAGGTTTACCTATCTCTTAGATTGGGATAATTTATAGTATATTTATGATAATATGGTTGATATGGATTGGGAATTACGTGTTGGAGGTATAGTTAGTTTTATTTGCATTATTTGGCTTGTTAAGGAATCGTAAACTAGGCATAATTAATTTAGTTACTCATGCTTTGGGTAGATATGTTATATTAAGTCTAAAAGTAGCTTATTTAACATTTAGTAGTAAAATTAGGTACCTTAATCTAGATTAGGGTATAATTTTTTATAATGGATTTTGGTGATTAGAAATGATAACCTTTGGCCCACCATAGGCCAAAACTCTTAGTAGGTCCATGTAGACCTTATAGGCATGTTATACCCTTAAAAATTATATATTTAGGAGCATTAAGAGGTTGGATACATGATATTTATGCTATATTGGTACTTCAAAGTTGATATTTAGTTACTTTAAGTTAGACGATTTACAATACTAGTTTTAGTTTAAGTCCGGCAATTGATGATATGATTTTAATTCAAGGACGACAAATAATGATTATATGATTTTTAATTCAAGGACGGCAAATAATGATGATATGAGTATTGGTATGTGTTCGGCATTTAGAGGTTATTTACGATATACTTATGGTATATAAGGATTCTTAATTATGATTTGAGATACAGTTACTTAGCATGATTTTTTGTTATTTGTTCTATTGATTGAACCCTCTAGGCTTATGAGGTCCTGTGTTGGGTTATTTACTTTTCTGCACTTACTGTCTTAGGGATAGTTTTATAGTATTAGTTATGATTTATTTCATATTATATTTGTTTTGGCTATGTATTTATAGTATTTGGGACATTATATCAGGTTTTCCCTTTCACCTAAGCTTATTTATCTTGCATTTTAATTGCACTTATACTATGATTTAGATTAGTCAAACGATGATGTCTATTGAGTACTCGTGTCTTTAATACTCATACTAGACTTCCGTATGTTTTTAGTGTAGATCTGAGTCTAGTGGTTGTTGTTCACCCTGTAATCATGCTAATTTGAGTTTGAAGATAGGGAAAGCTCTTTGAGCAGAATGTCCTTTTTAATGTTTCAAGACTTAAATATATTTGACTTAGTCGTACTTTGTATTCTTTTGTATTAGAGGATTTGTACCGACGTTACTTGGTCATGGATTATTTTTCTTTTATATTATCTTCTATTTTATTACTATTGCTTCATGATTTGTTACTGTTACTCTTTTACTTGAAATTATTTTTTGCTTTTATGTCATTTTCCACCAAATAATTCCATTGCTTATAGCTCTAGTCTATAGTTTGGTTTACCGACTGGCAAGATAAAGTAGGTGCCTTTATGACTCATAAATTAGGATGTGACAAATTGGTATTAGAAATAGGTTCACTGGTATTATTGGTACAAGAGAGTGTGTCTAGTAGACTCCCATAGATTGGAATGCTAACATCGATTTCTTATCTTTGGGTGGCTATAGGACATTCTTAGGAGATCTACACTTCTTTCAATTAGTTCATGCTAAGAGTCTAAGTTGGTTTACAAAGATTTCTTTAGTTTTACTCTTTCTTAGATGCTACGACATGTGCTACTGCTACACGAGATAAGCACCTCAAGTCCATGACTAGTCATATTGTCATAATTTGAGGTTAACCTAGAGGTTAAGGATAGCCAGGACATGCAGTCCTATTTTGCGACAGGGATAGAGTCTTTTACAAGACCCTATTCCTACTCTCGAGCCAGAAATTTGTCAACCCTAGACAATGGTAGGCCAAGGACTTGCCAAGGATACCCCAGGGTTTATGAATTCTTCACTACTCAGGGATTCATTGGTTTAGCTCTAGGGATTGGTTGGTGGTGCATCACCTGATGGTGCAAAGTATATGGATCAGAGTGGTATTGAGGTGAGGATGCAACCTTTAGCTATGACTTCTAAAGTTATGGTCCCTCTTGCATCGATGGTTGATCATCCAGTAGTTACTTAGCCAGTAGTTTCCCATCCTGCTATGTATGTTGAGGAGAAGAAAATGTTGGGTAGATTCTTGATATTGGCTTCACCTTGGTTTTTAGGTACATCCGGTGAGAATGCTTATAAGTTCTTGGTTTCATGCAAAGATAGGCTCTGTAATTTAGGCCTAGTTAATCCTCATTGTTTGGATTACATTAATTTTTAATATATATGGACTAAACTAATTTTTAGTTGGATTTGGATTCTTGACATTGGTGTAGAGGTTATCTTGATACTAGGCCAACTAGATCTCTTCTTTTAACATGGATTTATCACTCTGAGGTCTTCTTATGGAGGTACATGCCTTTTATCCTTAGAGATTGTTTTAGGGGTCATTTCTTAAGGATGGAGAAGGGCTTCGTGACTATTTTGGAGTATGAGGCTCTATTTCATAAGTTGGATAGGCATGCTACATCTATCTTACCAATCGAGTACAAGCAGGTTTGGTGTTTTGTTTAGGGATTGAGACTCCCTTTTTACATAGCTACATAGAGTTTAGGTTACAGTTGGGAGATCTTTTTTTGAGGTTTTTAATCATGTAATGATTATGGAGAAGATGCACAGCGAGGCCCAAGGGGAAAGAAATAAGACATTGGAATATTAAGGTAGTTTCATTGAGAGACATTGTGGCTCAAATTTAGAGTTAGTGGTTCTCAAGGTAGGTATCCCTTGTATTAGACTTATCATCTTTAGTGTTAGTCTAGTAGTCCTTTTCATGTCATACTTCAGATCATCGATGGAGGTCAATCTAGTTATAGTGATAGTCTTTGCTAGAGTAGTGGTCAACCTCTGAGGCGTTCATCTTCTTAGTATTCCAGCAGTGTTTTCTATTCCAGGTTGGCTGGATCTAGTTTTTGTACAGCTCTAGGGGTGTGTTATTGTTATGGGGCCTTTGACCATTTCTTAAGAGTGCCCCAGTCGTGGAGCAATGGTTTCTTCATCTTAGAGTATTCCACCTCTTAGGACAGTATATTTCACCTCTAAAAGTGATATACATAGTTATTGAGGTGGTCCTCAGGATACTCATAGAGATCCTCGAGCAGGTATTGTAGGAGATCAGTCATAAACCTATCCAGGAAATGGATGTGGTTAGTTGTATGTTGTGCCTTCTAGACCCAATGTAGAGTCTTCAAATGTTGTTATTACAGGTACGATTTCAGTGTGCCATCAACTAAATTTTCCTGTATGTGATTTCCTTTAGTGCCAAAGGTTATATCGTATCTATGTTTAGGAGATGGTATGTCTGGACGGAGTGCCTATATCTATCATTTCATATTGGGATTTAGTGTTCACTTCTAGCTTCTGGAGGGATTTTTTGCAGTTGAGTACTCAAGGGATCTTATTATAGCCTTCCACCATCAAATTGATGGGAAGTTGGAGTGGACTATTCAGATCTTTGAGGATATGCTTCGAGCCTATGTTATGGATTTTAGAGGTCATTAGGAGTAGCACTTAGATTTGGAAGTGTACTCATATAATATTGATACCAATAGAGTATTGAGATTGCACCATAGAGACATCTAAGATTTCACTTTGTGGTACTGACTTGCTTCAGGTGTTTTTTGATAGGTTCTAATTAATTCGAGAAAAGTTGAGGGCAGCTTAGAGTAGGAAGAAGGCTTATGAAGATGGTAGACTTCTTGCTTTAGATTTGGAGTTGGTGATTGGGTATTTCTCCATCACCTAAAAATGGTGTGCTGAAGTTTGGGAGGAAAGTTAAGCTCAGTCCCAGATATAGTGGACCTTTTGAGATCCTTCACAAAGTTGGAGAGATGGCATATGAATTAGCTTTACCCCTAGATTTTGTTGTTGTTGATTAGGTATTCTATGTTTCTATGTTAAGGTGGAATATTCCTAATGAGTTTCATGTGCTTCGGTCGGACTAAGTTCAGTTAGATGAGTGGTAGACCTTCGTGGAGGATCCTGAGCTCATATTAGCCAGGGATGCTAGGCGGTTACACTGCCTTAAGGTACATCCTAACCCACTACTTTCTTGGATGAAATTTCTTTTGGTAGTGTATATTAAAATGACCGTACTGGTTATTTTCTGCATTTCTGCTTATTTTTGCCATGTATAGTTATCCTGTATCAGAAAGTTTGTTTACCAGGCAGTTCATTTTGTTAATGTCGTAATTGGTAAGAAATTTTAAATAGGTGAAAACTTCAGTGAAATAACCTTGTATACCAAATTTGATAGTTCCAATAGCTCTGAAACGTCAATTTTAAGCTAGGTGGACCTTTAGTTAGGGTCCCAAATCTTTTGAACACATTCTAGGCTATTGTCTTGAAATTAAGAAAATGACACTTGGTGTGGGACTCATTGTTTGTTAAAACAACCTCGTATGGAAATTTTGACCATGCCATTGAGTCAAAACATCGAGTTTGATAGGGTAGCATAGTTCGCTTACATGTACCAAATTATGAACGAATCCCGAAGGGTCTGTGTAGACTTGGAAAAATTCCATGTTTTCAGCTGGTGCATCTGCTAAAATGGCCCCTTTGACTTCTATAGTGGAAGCTACTTTAGAAATCAATTGCGTTCTTTAGCAACTTGGTATGAACAATGAGCCGCTTTAGCGGCAAGATGACTGCAAAAGCACAAGCCATTTTAGCGTTGGACAGTCTACTTTAGAAGCATGCCATATATTAATAGGTATTGCTTTAGAGGCATCTGGGTGCTATAGTGTTGACCACTAAAACATCCTAGTTCCTACTTTAGTGGCACCTGGGATCCATTAAATGCCACAATAGTCTGATTTCTCCCATTTTTCACGCAAGTTCAAGAGTGAGAAATCCTAAAACATGTGGAAACATGGGAGAAACATTAATAGGTGATTTTGGGGCATTCATAAGCTTGAATTACTTATTGTTTCTTTCAATACTAGTGTGGCATTGTACCAAGTATTCTCAAAAACTGAAATTGATGATATAGCATATTTCACTAGGCTTTCTTCGACATCCAGATAGGCTAGGTTGACCTCTCCCATAGATTGAGCTAATTTGTAGTATGATAATATGCTAGATATTTTGTGGGAATTTTGTCTTGGAGGTATAATTGTATTATTTGAATTTTTTGCTTATTAAGGAACCGTAAATTAGGTGTAATTAACTTTGTAACTTATGTTTTAGGTAGAATTTCTATCTTTAGGCTATAAGTTGCTTATTTAATATCTAATATATAGTAAAGTAGATACCTTAGTCTAGTCCGAGGTAGAATTTACCTTAGAATGTATTCTAGGGATTAGAAGTATGCCCCTCAGACCGACCATAGGCCAAGACTATCATTAGCTCGTAGTAGAAAGTATAGGCAGCTTATATTCTTAAAAAAATTTATATTTAGGAGCTTGAAGAGGTTGGGTACATGATATTTATGAAAGATTGATACTTGGGAGTTGATATTGCATTTTAATTCAAGTCCAATGATTTATGATATTGAGTTACGGTTCAAGTCTAGCAATTGATGATATAAGTTTTGGTTCAAGTCCAGCAAGTGATGATTATATGAGTTTTGATTCGAGTTCGTCATTGAGAGTTTATTTAACATATGTTTATGGTATTGAAGGATTCATGGTTATGATTTTTTGATATGGTTACTTAGCATGATTTTCTGTTATTTTTTCTCTTAATTGCATATTTTGGGCTTATGGGGGGCTATATTGTGTTATTTACTTTTACGTACTGTGGTGATGCCCAAACTACATCTCAAATCTGAAGATTATATAGTCGCTACCAAATATAGTAACACAACAAAGGTTGGGGTCGAATCTCAAGGGAATACATGAAATGGAAAAGTAAATGAGGGTTTTATGTAGCAATATCTAACAAGTGGCGACTATTGACTTTGGTTGTAATCAGTCGTAGGTGAACACTAGGATTTTGTTACCCCTAGCTTCTCAACTTCATTGGATTATTGTGCTTTATTGAACAAACCTTATACCTTGTATGTAGAATCAATAAGTTATGTCCCATCAATAATCTTTTGGACGAGCTGAAAGATTTCACCCTTTACCCTTTAAGTCACAGGATGTCTCTTTACTAACCCTTATCTTGAACTCAATTAACTATTACCTTTTGAGTCTCTAGTAATTAGATGAAAGCTAACCATTTTACTAACATAATACCTAGTAGCGTGGATCTACAACTAAACTACAAATTACTATTGTAATTATCTTTTCCTAGTCACTACTTCTCTTTTGGAGTATGTAGCAATAATCTAAGTGGGATCCTAACATTTACAACTTCTAAGGTAACTATTAAAGTGAAGATAATACAATGCATGCACGAGCATCAGTTCAGAACAACAATAGCACTTCCCCTACTTCATCAATCCGATAAGGTTTCCATATTTCTAGCTAAGGTTTTTAGCCGCTCATACTTGTGAAGTAATCAAAAACATTCATGATTGAAAGCATAAGATGAAATCACAAGTAAAAACCCAAAACCATAACTAAATTAATCAACCAAAATAAAATTAAAAAAAAAAAGAGCATTCCAAGACCAAAATCTAATCTCATAATCAAAATATGTTTGTAAGTATCAAAAGTGTGTAACTTCTACTAAAAAACAATAAGGTGTATTTATTGTACATGAGGAAACCCTAAAAATAAAGCCCAAATGAAAAAGTACAAAAAATGGTCGGTGACCACATGTGATGTCCACATGTGGACATGGCCTTGGACGTATATGGCACGTGCGGCCTGAGGCTGAGCACATTTGGCTACCACATGTTCTTAGACCAAACTATCCTACAGTTCTACTCTCGGAATTTTGGACTTCGTACACATGCTTTTCCCATATGCAGCCCAAATGTACTTCATGAGGTCTGTATGTTGACATAGGTAGGTGTAGGAAGTTCTTTTTCAGCTCTTTCACTCTCTAGATTCTCTATATCTTCAATTCCAGCACTTACCTTAGTCTCATACAAACCACATGTGCTATATGTGGTCACAATATAGACATAGGTAAGTGCCAGGCCTTTCAACACTTGCAACCAAAATAGAAATCTTTAACTTTCATCAGATGCATTAGTCACATACAATCTGAAAAGTGTCACAAATATCCTAGATTTCTCACATAAGTAGCCAAAAACACCATATTTTCACCTTTTTCATGAACATAGCATCCAAAACCTAGTTTCCTGCAAAACATACTCAAATCGCATCATATCTAACAAAACAACCTAAGAAACTTTGTATATTTTCATTGTTTTAACATTGAATGTGCTATATTTCTATAGCACATCAACACCCTCAACTTAGAATGTTTGCATGCCCTCAGGCATCGAACCACAAAAAATAAAACATAACGCTTACCTAGGAGATACTAAGCTATTCAAGGTAGTCAACCTATACTTTATTCTCAAAATTCAATACTACCTCCTATCTCATGTTTCAAAATCAATTGTGTACATGAAGTACAAAAATGTGAGAAATTGGGATCAAGGTATGACATTACATTAGCAATAGACAACCATTCATATGTACAAGTTACACTACCCAAACGCATAAGAAACAAGTAATATGTCTCATGTGCCCTCACAACAATGATTTCTCACTCACTCATATGAAATAATGCTTGACAATGCAGGGAAAGTCAAGATATACTCACACTCAAGAAAGAATTTCCAATCAATGTGCATCAAATACCATAGGCTTGCCCTTATTTTCATTACCTTAGCATACAGAATTGTCAAGTTGGATCACTATAAGACTTTTCTCATCTTGTAATGTAGGATTGGGGGACTTGTATGGTACATATGGATATCAAGTAACTAAGCCTCCTTGGCACTACACAAACTTTGTGGTCCCACTTCCCACTTATATGCCAACTTTTTTTATTCCGCCCTTATTTCTCCCTTTTTATTCTTTATTGCACATTCAAGTTAGGTGTAGTATTTTATTCTTTCTTTTTCACTATTTCACAATTTATTTTTTTCTTTTTCTTTTTCTTTTTTTTCTTTTTCTTTGTCTACCACAAACAACCCTACTAACTTTTTTCTCTCATTTTACCTTTCTAGATACACTTTACATCACACACTTCTATGATAGCCACCCCTAACTTAGGCAATTTGCATGAGTTCAGGTGCACAATGTCCAAGGAAGACTAGGGACAAAATAGTTTATTGCAACATAAATAGGAAGGTGAATGGTGAAATAAGAAAAATAGGTTATAAGGCTTAAAACATGGATCAAGGGATACTATTTCACAATGGGAAGGTCACTTAGGCTAAAAGTGGACTAAAATAAAAAATGGCCTATGATACGTTCCAAACTAACTATCCTTCAACCTAGGCAATACTAACCAGGAAAGTTCTGAATTCAACACACAAAGAGAACTAAGTAGCATCTCACATACACATGGCACAGAGTCAACATTATAGACTACTACTTATTTAGTTCATAAAACTGTTAGCAAGTGATTATCATATCCCTAATCCTAATTCTATAACCCGATCTATAATGTTCACACATGTATACATTCACACAGTTCTAAAACATAATTTTGGAAGGGTTTCATTTTTTCTCTAAAATCAGTCAAAAACATGACAACTACCATAAATACATGAAAATTCTCTTAATTACTCAAAAACACAACATAATACGAAACAAAACAAAATAAGACCAAAATTCACCTAGGCATGTTGGTTCTACAACCATATCACACCCGACACGAAAATAAGAACAGCAACAAAAACCCACAACGGCTATGGTATACCTCATCGGAAACCTTCTTTGTACCCTTCTCAAACTGGGGTACATTTGATTATTGTATATAAGTGGTGATGCCCGCATCATATTGAGGTACGACTGATAACTCCTCCTGCTCGACAGTCTTGGATGAATCCTGGGACCCTTCCTCAAACAGGGGCTCCTGAGCTACTCTATGTGTATTTGGCTTTGAATCTCCCTTATCCTCATCATCTGATCACTCCATGGAGGAGAATGTGGAGGTTATCTCTATACGAATTTCATCCTTGGTCGGGCTATACGTGTTTGTGCAACATTGATGTACTGACCCAAAATCATATCCCGGGATGTCACACAGTGCTTAGGGATACAAGTAGCCCCAAGATAACCCCTTGATCCTTTAACTTCTCATAATAACTTATTCAAGAAGAAATAAAAAAACACCGGCACTGTCATATCAAATGAAAGAAAATACAAAGGTAATACTCAGTCTAAACGACCATAATACTAGAAATCTCAACATAACCACAGTCTAATAACTAGTCTAACAATGCCTCTACTACTCTATGAACTCGAGAGCCATTGGGAAAGGTCCCCAACTGACTCAAACTGAATTAAAAGTAATAATATAAACACTCAAATACTGAAATGTCTGAAGATAGGTCCTCAAACCATGAGGACTCACCACTATAGAAATATAGACGAAGGTACTCGGCAATCACTGACGAGGCTGGGACTGAGAACCTGAACCTACATTATAAGATAATGTATTATGTAGACGTATATGTGGATCAGCACTTGGGAATATACTGAGTATATGGGGGTACATGCATTTACATAAAACATTATAAATACTCTTTAATCAAATCATGTATGCAAATAGGATGACTCACATGGATTGGATAAGTCTAAAATGTAAAGCTCATAAATCATGTAGAATGAAGCATGTAACAAAAATCTCGTGAGTCATTATACTTTGGCTTTAAAATTTAAGCTCTCCTCTTATTCTCATTACTCATAGGATGAAGGAAGATTTAAATAATACTTTGAACTAATGCACATATCTCATGGAGAGTAAAACTTCTTTATTGCTCAAGAACTTTTAACTCTTTTGAACTCAAATACTTAGAACATGAAATCATATGAATTTGGCTCAAAAATTGAAAGTCAACTCTTATTAGTAGAGAAAACTACTTCCTTCTTTGGAAAATACTCAAAAACAATTCGTTCACTTTAGAAAATATCTCATCTCAAAGCTCTAGGGAAAACATTCTATCTCAATAGAAAATACTTTAGTTATGGAGGTTCTCTTAACCAACATAAACCATGCGAGCTACATAGAGTCCAATGTTTTGTCCTTCTAAGGAAGAAACCTCACGTTAGGGAGAGGCGTCATACTCTTTCCAAGGAGTATAACCTCAACTTAGTGATCACTTATCTAAGCCTCGGTCCCAAACATCTCGGCCTCGGGCCCAAAATCTCAAACCTACAGTGGCATATAGTTCAGGGGTAAACAATTTTGGTAACTTACCCAACTTGATGCTAAATACTACTCCCTTTAGTTTATCTCGCTCATCTCATGGAAATCCACTTTTAAAATAATCTCATTGTTTATAAGAACCCAACAATCAAATCTGTAATATCATGTAGTAGAGTGGATTTCAAAACTCTATGACCATTAGGTCAAAACATTTCTCAATAATCTCAAAATATTTAAATCATGGGAGCTTATAGCACAATAGTTCACAAAATTGCAGGTCTCAAGTAGGGCTTAAGGACCCATACTTCAATATCAAGTTAAAACTCGTCATAATGCATAATATATAGCATATAGATTCATAATTCTTGTAGAAATATGGAAGTTACAATAATTTGTCTCAAAATATCATCAGACTCATATACTTTAATTTCTTAAGAAAATATAAAAAATCATGCTATTTGACTTTAAATTCATGGGAAACATTAGGATATTTTAATCAATAACAATTGATGAAAAACCCTAATCAATATCATGTAAAATCTCACAGATTACACAAAATTATAGTTTAAATAATCCTTTGGGCACAAAGGTGAAAGGATTTCTCTTGTTTAAAACCCCGCATACCTTAGATTATGAAATTGGATGAACAAACTTTCTTGAAACTCTTCTTCTTACTCTTGAGAGAGGGTTCTTGTAACCCTTAAACTTGGGGAACTTAAATCTCAACTCAATTTGTAGAATCTATGGTGATTTCTTGGATTTCTTGGAGAAGGGTTTTAGATTTGATCTTGAGGAACAAACCCCAGCTTTCTTGTGTTTTGGATGATAAATGAAGTCATTTACTTCGTTTGGAATATATTTGGTTGATAAAAGTGTGGAAAAGACCAAAAACTCCCTTTTAAAAATTACTTAAAATATTGAACGGGGGCTGTGACGGTCAAAGAAATGGTCCATCGCTAGCCTGACGGTCCATCGGATCGTCCGTCGCACGTCGGTCAGAAAAAGAACATACTACCTTGATGTGATAGTCTCAACCATGGTCCATCACAAACTTGATGGTCCATCGGATAATCTATCGCACGTTGGCCAAGAAAAGGCCACACTGGCTCAGCGACGATGGTCTCAGCGATGGTCCGTCATAAAATCGATGGTTCGTTAGATCATCCATCGCACGTGGTCCAGCAAAAAGAGTTACTGCCTTGGTTTCGATGGTGCGGGTGATGTTCCGTCACATACTCGATGGTCCGTCAACTTGTCCATCACACCTGGATGGTTTAAATAACTCTTCGTAAAACGGCTATAACTTCCGACCCAGATGCCGAATTTGGATGAAATTGGTATCGTTCGAAAGATAATTAAATTCTCTACACTATAGAAAGTCATTTTCAGGAAATTTTAACAAGATTAAAACACTAATAATTTGGGAAGTCTCTTCTCAAACTTTTAGGGTCAGAATTACACTTTAGTTGACACGCTCAAGGCTAAAACTACAAGGGAACTTTGCGAGGTCTTACAATATCTCCCCCTTGGAAACATTAGTCCTAGAATGTCGTTAGTTAGACTAGGAACATAGGAAAATAGAGTACACATATCTGAAGCAATTTGCTAAACGGGCTTAAAATTTTTTGAAACTTTGGAGTACCTCAGAAATTGTAAGAATAGATATATATAGTTGAACTTTAGATTATATGGGGTGAATTAAGGAAGAATAATACCTTCGGATCAATCTAAACTCACGAAAAAGAGATGCGGGTACTTGGATCGCATGTCTACTTCTGCCTCCCAAGTAGTGCCCTCAACTGAATGGTTCCGCCACAATACTTTGACCAAGGGATCCTCTTTGTTCCTCATTCTACGGATCAAAAAATCTAGGATCTCAATGGGAATCTTATCGAATGAAAGACTATTCTAAATGTTAGCACACTCTGAAGGATCTACCATAATGTAATCACCAATATGCTTCTTAAGCATAGAGACATGAAAAATAGGATAAATGGCTGACAACTCTTTGGGAAACTCAACCTCATAAGCTACTTTACCAACAAGACTCAAGACTCTGTATGGGCCAACATAAAGGGGACTAAGCTTTCCCTTTTTACCAAACCTCTTAACCCCTTTCATGGGTGAAATCTTCAAGTACACCAAATCACCTACTTCAAACTCAAGATCTCTTCTCCTTACATCAATATATGACTTTTAATGACTCTGAGCTGTCTTCAATCTCTCCCTAATCAACTTAAATTTCTCCATAGCTTCAAACAGTGCATCTAGCCCAATCACGGCATGTTCAGCCACTTCAAACCAACCTATGGGTGATCTATATCTTCTACCATACAAGGCCTCAAATGGTGCCATCTCGATGCTAGCATGGAAACTATTGTTATATCCAAACTCTATCAATGGAAAATGATCATCCCCACTACCTTTGAAATCAAGAGCACACACCCTAAACATATCTTCTAGGGTATAAATGGTCCTCTCAACCTGACCATCTATCTGCTGATGAAAAGCAGAACTTAAAAGAACATGGGTACCAAGACCTTACTGAAACACCCTCAAAAACTGAGAAGTAAATTGAGTACCCCATCAAAAATAATAGACGAGGGAACTCCATGTAGCCTGAATAACTCCTGGATATACAATCTAGTATAATCATCAGTTTTATAAGATATATGCATGGGCAAGATGTGTGCAGATTTAGTCATCCTATCTATAACAACCCAAATAGAATCATGATGACGACGCAAAAGAGGTAACCCGATCATGAAGTCCATATTCACCTACTCCCACTTCCAAGTGGGTATACCAAACTGTTGCATCACATAACCAGGTCTTTAGTACTCTACCTTAACCTGTTGGCACATTGCACACTTTACTACAAACTCAGCAATATCCTTCTTCATACCATTCCCCCACTATATTTCTCGCAAATTGCAGTACATCTTAGTAGTGCTAGGATGAATAGAATACCACGTGCTATGCGTTTCATCCATAATCCTCTATCTCAAATCATTAACAAACGGAATGCAAAATCTACCCTGCAATCACAACATGCCATCTCCTCCTTGGGAGAATACCTCTACCTTTTGTTCCTTAACTGCCTCCTTCAGTCTGACCAAACTAGGATCTCTATCTTGCTTCTCCTTGACTTCTGAACTAAAGAGGATTCGGAACTACTTTGCATCAAAGTACTTCCCTCAACTGAATCAAGTAGCCTAGCACCCAATCTTGCCAGACAATGCATATCACGAGCTAACTTTTTCTTTCCTTCCTCTACATGAGCAACACTACCCATAGACAATCTGCTAAGGGCATCCGCCACTACATTGGCCTTGCCCGGGTGATACAACACACTCATCTCATAGTCTTTTAACAACTGTAACCACCTCTTCTAGCTAAGATTCAACTCCTTCTGAGTAAAAACATACTAAAGGCTCTTATGATCAGTAAACACATCAACATGAACTCCATAAAGATAGTGTCTCTAGATTTTCAAAGAAAAGACCACAACAGCTAACTCAAGATCATGGGTTAGGTCATTCTTCTTATGCGGCTTTAACTGTCTAGAGGCATATGCTATAAACTTACCTATTTACATCAATACACAACCAAACCATCGCTAGAGGTACCATAACACACCACAAAACCATCTCTACTATCAGGCAAAGTCAACATAGGGGCTGAAGTAAGTCGAGTCTTCAACTCCTAAAAACTCTTCTCACAGGACTCTGACCACTAGAACTTAACTTTCTTTTGGGTCAATAGGTCATAGGAGACACAATAGAAGAGAAACCCTTAACAAAACGGTGGTAGTATCCAACTAGAACTAAGGTACTTCTAATGTCAGATGGAGAGATAGGTTTAAGCCAATTTCTTACATCTTCTATCTTTTATGAATCAACTCTAATACCTTTGACTGAAACTACATGACCCAGAAATACTATAGAACTTAGCCAAAATTCATACTTACTAAATTTGGTGAATAACTGATGATCTCTAAGACTTTGTAAGACAATTCTAAGGTGATCTGTAAGGTCATTCTCAGTACGTAAGTACACAAGAATATCGTCTACGAACACTATGACAAACATATTAAGATATTTCTTGAACACTCGATTCATGAGGTCCATAAAAGTTGCTGGGGCATTGGTTAGCTTGAAATACATGACTTGAAACTCAAAGTGACCATAGCAGGTTTAGAAGGCTATTTTTGGAGTATCACATTCCCTCACTTCAAATTGATAATAGCTGGATCTAAGGTCTATCTTAGAGAAATAACTTGCACCTTGCAATTGATCAAATAGGTCATCAATTCTCAAAAGAGGATACTTATTTTTTACTGTGACCTTGTTAAGATGACTCTTAAGAGATACCGAACTCCCGAACCACTCAAAAAATGGCTCATCGGGGAATTGAAACTTGACCACACAGGTAAAATAGTCTATAGATACATAACAAGAATAAAGCCAATCCATACCCAGAATAAGGTCAAACTTCACCATGTATAACTCTATCAAACCAAAAAGTATGACTCTATGAAGAACAGTAATAGGACAATCTCTAGACACTTGTTTAGCAATAACTGACTCGTCTACTATTGTGGAGACTAGGAAAGGCTCAAGAATCTTTTTGGGACTCATTTTGAAATTTGCAGCTACAAGTGGGGTCACAAAGAAGAGACTTAACCCGGGGTCCAAAAACACATACACATTAAAACAAAAGATATGAAGCATACCAGTAACAACATCGGAAGAGTCCTCCTTCTTTTGATAAGATGGTAAGACATAGAATTTGTTCCAGTGCTAACTGCCAGTAAGGATAGATGAAGTACACTGAACAGGGGTGGGATGAGGGACAGAAGATAGTGTACTAGTAGTTTATGCCTGAGGTCAGGCATCTTTGGTCCCCTGCCTAGCATGCAGATAATCTCTAAGTCTGTGGCCCTATTTTCCACAACCAAAACAACCCCTCAAATTTGTGAAACACTCATTGGGATGATCCCTATCAACTAATCAGTGGTAAATCGATAAATCGGGATCGGCCCATGCTAGGCTTACACCCATCAGCTGCCACCCATATATAAACATTGGGATCATCCCATGCTAGGCTTTTACCCCTGAACTTCCACCCATATATAAAGGTATAGGGATCTGCCTATGCTAGGCTTATGCCCCGAAACTAACACCCGTTTAATTAAAATTGTGTTAGTTACTTTATTTATCCTTTTAGATTTTTACTTTTGTGTTCATAACATTATGGTACTTGGAAAATAATTCACCGACATGTGAATAAGAAATTAATGCAATAATAATAAGTTAGGGAGTTATTAAACATTAATGAAATATTTAGAAGCTGAAAATAAGACAAGCCTCTAATTTGATAAAAAAAAAGAAGTCCTAAAACTTTCTAGTAAAAATAAACATGCTGACTTGATAATAAGGATTAGAGTGTACGAATAAGGTCGTTGGCTACATATGAGATCATTTGATATAGGAGAACTTTGGAGGCCTACTTGGTGGGACATGTGTTCGATTTCATGCCAAAGAGTGCAAAATAGAGTATGCCTTACATACCTGGTCATATAACTACAATGATAAATCAATTAACTTCCTACATTTAGGACTACTAATCTACAATAATGTATATGACAAAGCTAAGTAACTAACTGACACATTTGGGCTATTTAACTTCACCAAAATAGTAGTCGGGCAGTAAGCCCATAATTTATCAATCAAGGGTGTTATTTTAACCCTTTTTTCCTCCAATTACATCCACATACCATATAGATTATTAGAAGATCCCCCAAAATAACTTTGGCTCCATTACACCCTCTAAACGATACACAAAATAGAATAGGCAATAAATATATACAATAATTAGTTCAGTGGTGTACCACCACACCTTTATTCGATATATAAATACAAAATAGTCACACCTTTCCCCAACATCAACATGGTACTACCCAATATATACATATAAAACAGTCCAAAAAATAGCCCCAACATACCTTTGTCACATTTACCAAATATTGAACTAGTCATCCCTTGGGTTCTCAATAGCAACACATTAATAATTCTTTAAAAAAATTCACACATAAGAAGGACAAAATAGAGCAGTCACCTTACCTCAATTTTCAGCAATTTATCCTTTTAATTTGAAATCTTTAAGATGTCCAACTTTCCTTCACACTTAAAATGAAAGAAGAAAAGAGATGTCTCTTAATAACAAAGAAAAGTAAGCAGGTAGCTTGTTTTATATTGCACCATGTATTTATAACTAAGAACTTATAACATGATTTCCTAATCTTCAATGAGAGAATTAAGATAAACCTTCAGTATTTTAACTTAGATTGGCTTGCAAAGATGAGGGTGTCTTCAAGAACTTGAGAAAGAATTTTAGGGATATTGTTCGAAGAGATATATTTTAGAGTTAGAATAAATATGTTAGAGTCAAAATTAGATTTAGAGTTAAAAAATTTACCTACAAAGATATTAAATTAATTATGCGAAGACCATTTAAAAATAGAGAAGCTTTTAGAAAAATTAAAGAATCGTTAATTAGTAATTATTCAGAATATATAAGTCTAAATAAAACAAAAGA